>NW_027328742.1:10177569-10477569 GCF_048564905.1 Vicugna pacos | reverse complement strand
CCAGACAAAAATGCAAAACCGAAGTTTAAGATAAATGTTAGCAATGGTAAATATTTAAGAGTCATTCCCATGAGGTTATATATAACTCAAGCTGAAATAGTATTTGAAAGGGTGACTTTGGAAATAGCCAGGACCATGCAGTGGAAGGGGAGAAAGGAGCAAGAGAACCTGACATATGTATGGAGATACCCGTGAAAAGGGTAGAATTAAGATGAACAAATTCATGGAAAACAGGGAAGGAGATAGTTTCATGAAAGAGGAGCAGGGCTAACAACAAATCCATGAGGACAAGGAAAAGTTCATGGCTCCTTGTGGCAGCTGAGTTGGTTGACCATGATCTCTGATAGAAGAGTCACTATAGAAAAGTTAGCATGGAAGGCAGGGTACAGGTGCTTAAGTAGGAGGTGGAAAGAAATCCAACTTTCTATTAGAAATGGACTTTTCAAAAGGAGACTGTATTCAAGTTATCTAAAAATTCAATGCTTAATAAATGCTTACTTTACAGAAATCTTTGTATTTCATACGTAAGCATGGACAGCAGTAAATGGAGGCAGTGGTGTTTACACACAAACCTGTAATGTCTGAGATTTAGGAACTGCTGTGGTTTGGTTGTCATATTCTAGGGCTTCCATGAGCATTTACCTATTTGTTGTAATTTTTCCCATGTAATTGCAACTTTTATTTCAGTGTGTGTTAACATATGTGGCATATCTCTAATTTGGAACTTGTGGTGAATCTGCCACACTTCCAACTTTAAATGACATGCTGACTCTAATTTTGGACCTTAGATCTCTGCATAGGGGATGAAATTGGCTTAAAAGTAGCTCCCAGATTGATATTTTCAGGGCAAGAAAAGTTGGACAGAATGAAAATAATGAAATGTGGAAATCTATCACCTCCAGAGCATAGAAAGTTTTTCAACAGAAAGTATAATCTATAAAGGTGGGGTAAATTGTTTCTAATTTAGAGTCTTAGAAAATAACATATGGCATATATTAAAATGAAATTCATTTAAAGAATTATGACAGAGGTGTAGGGAAGATTAGGAGAACACACAAGGCATGTTAGCGGAAGAAGCTGCTTTTATGCTGAGGACTGAAGGGTCAAGTGGACAAAATAGTTCCCAGAATTCAGTGAGACCTGAGGCTAAGAAGGAGGGTCAGCCGTAGAGTCAGCCTTCCAGAAAAAGTATTGCGATTGGAGGAGAAGACTTTTTTTTTTTAAATTGTAGTATTTATTTATTTATTTATTTATTTATTTATTTATTTATTTTGGTGGGAGGAGGTAATTAGGTTTATTTATTTTTAGAGGAGGTACTGGGATTTGAACCCAGGACCTCACGCATGCACTCTACTGCTTGGGCTATACCCTTCCCCTTGGAGGAGAAGACTTACTGGTTCTTAGGCATTTAACAAAATGGCTATGGACAAGATCTTTGCCTGTAAAATATTGGCTGATGTTGCATTTCAGATATCTGGAAACATTTTAACCAACTGACTTTACTTCATTTAGAGTACATCTGAGCATATTGTGATGCATACATACTGTGTGCTGTTTTCTGAAATGAAACACATACTGGATTTCTTACTTCACAAAATACGAATTTCTCCTACAGTCTTGAGTAACCAAAATTCTCTGCCACCTGTTTCACATATTTCTAATCAACTTTAATATCTTAGCTCCATTTGAAAATATTAACAGCAACATTTTTGACATATTGTTTGAAAAGAAGTACTACGAAAGTGTACTCTATTACACTAATATATATCTTTCTTTTACTATATTTCTATTTAATGACCTTGAATAAGATTAATCCATTGAGTCACTAAGTGTCTCTTTATATGTATGTAGTATTTTCCTGGGCACCAGGGAGGATACTAATTAGAAAACAGCATTCTAGCATATGATGCCTACAGTCAGTCTGTAGGGAATAAAGTTACCTACCAACAAATATATTGGAGTTGAGAAGAGATAAAAACTAGAGGAAAAGAGTAAAGCAACAGCTTCATAAAGGATGCGATGTCTGAGCTCAGAATTTAGGACTGGGATATGCAGAGTGACAGGTTATTTTCCAATTACAGGGAGCAGAGATGATACCTCCCTCCAACTGTGATAATTGCACATAAACAGGTCCTGGGTGCCACCAACACCACTGTAAATGGAAATAAATAAGCAGTGGTGCAGTGTTAGCGATCAGTTGCTCTCTGGAGGAATACCATTCTATCTATCAGATTGTATAACAATGGGCAAGGTGACAATATCAAACTTTAAAAAACGCTGAGTAAGCACTTTGCCCTAATATGCTGTGACCACAGAATTTGTATCAAATCATAAAACATTCTAAGTGATCACCCCCCCAATAAATTTCCAACTTTTGAACTCGAAACATTTTTATCTAGTTTGGAACAGCAACTGTAAGTTTTATTCTCGTGGAATTTGAGAAACTAGAATCATTTACATTGAAAATCAAGATACAGGTCCTTTAAAACAGCTGCAAGCTTAGTTGTCTCTAGTCAGTTCTTAAACTACTAAAAGGAGAATTGATGTCTGAAAAAAACCAGAAAGAAGAAATAAGGGGTTTGAAAAAGATATGCATCACAAACCTGGCTAAATGATGATTATTCCTTAATGGTCAGCTAGCTTACCAGTGTGGAAGTTAAAAAGTTTAAAAATATCTGTAGTTACAAATATCTACTCAGTGTTAACTCTAATTTGTTTTATTTTCTTTTGTATTTATTTTCCTGACAACTTTGTCAATGTTTGTTTGGTAACAGTGTGGACTTAGTATGATATGGTGACTATCACAAGCAAATTCTGCACATATGTTCCCATTCCAGAGCTCCCAAAGCAATTGACTGAGGCCTTTGTTAGAGATGTATCATGGGTCAACCTGTTCTTTTACCCAGACTTGCTTCTCTGCCCCTGAAAAATTGTTCTCAAGAGCACTCACCAATAAATCTCATAGGTGCAAACATCAGTGTATCAGAGCCCATATCACAGAAAACCCAGCCTAAGTTGGATGTCCATTTTCTCCAAGTTGATCTCTCAGTGCAGTTCTAATAAAACTCAAATAGATTTCTGATGAAAATGACAAGTTGATTTTTAAAATGTTATAAAAATGCATAGGATCTAAAATAGCCTTTATTCTTTGGGAAGAAAAAAATTGGAGAACTTATACTACTAGATTTCAAGTTTTACTTTATAAGCTGCAGTAATCGAGATAGGGGGATGTTAGTGTAAGGTTCAACATGTGGTCAGTCAAATGGAATTGAGAGACTAGAAATAGAACCAAACACAGAGTCAGCTGGTTTTGGACCAAAGCAATTCAGAGGAAAACGACATTGCAACAGAGAATCTGGACCCATAGAGTCTAGATTCATGGAAACATGAAGTACAGATTCCCCAAGCAGATTGCTGGGAGTGATGACAAGTGAGGCTTCTAGTACTTCTACACCTTGGTTACTGAACCCAGCTATTCTACTTGTTTGGGAAACAGCAAAATTGTACAAGGCCTTTGGATTAAGGTTTATACTGCATCCTGGTTATCAGATAGAGCACCATTCTTGTAGTGTAAGATCCCAAAGTGGTAATCTCTTCTTTGCCTTCAGAAGGCCATTCCATCACTCTCCATCAGTGTGGTGATAAGACCGTGAGTGATAAGACCAGTGAATCTCATGGCCTTGTACTTTACTTTATGCAGTTTGCTTTTATTTTTAGAAAAGGAGGTGCCTGTGTTACTTATCTTAATCAAAATTTTGTGAATTTCACTGGTCTACCTCACATTTTGTTCATGATTCTAAATTGTCTTAAGTTGTGTTTAAAATATTTGACTACAGTTCTTGTCCTTTTATTTAATTTGGTAAATGTGTTGAAATTCTCTCCCCTCCACCAAAAAAAAAAAAAAAGTAGAGTCATGTGCCCGCTGCCTGACCATACTGGTTCTTATGAAGGTCAGTCACCAGGATGGTACCCATTGATTTTATTTCTATATATTCACCTTGTTCTGGAGTCTTCTCACACTGGATAGAGCTAATCTGTGTAACCAGTAGGATATTGTGGAGATGATACTATGTGATTTCCAGAGATATTCCACATAACATGCTCCTTCCGCCTTGCTCCCTAATAGATCATTTGCTCAGGGGGAAGCACTTGTCAGCTTTTAAAGAAGCTCAACACCCTCATACAGGGTTCACATCATGAGGAACTGGGAGCCCTCCAAAGAACCAGCACTTACTTGCGAGGTACATGAGTGAGACACCTTGGAAATAGATCTCCACGTGCAATTAATCCTTCAGATGACTAAAGCCTCAGCTGGTATGATGAGTACAACTTTATCTGGCATAACCATCTAGCTAAGAAACTTCTAGACTCCTGACCCAAAGAAACTGCTTAATAAATACATGTTTATTGTTTTAAGCCACTAAATTTGGGGACATTTTTATGCAGCAGTAGGTAACTAATGTAACTATAAAGTGAATCCCTTAGTGTAATGCAGTTTTATATGTAATCCAGTGTATGAACCAAACACTGTAAATCCTCAGAAAATGGTGCTGGGTAAAAAACTCTGTCAGGAGGAAAGAAAAACTCAACCTCAGAATTTGTGTTAAATTCCAGTCGAGATGAATCACTGTCCTTTCTGCAGCAATGAAATGATCATCCCGTAAAGGATGGTTCCATACTGGGAAACCAGTGTAAGTTTCTGTTGATGGCAGTTGGACATATGGCAGCAGCAATAGCCAACTCAGTCTTGGAGCCCATGCTATTGGCTATGTATCCAGTCCTGCCATCATGGCTTCTCCATCCATCTGCCCAGTATCTCAACACTGAGGTGACCAATGAAGAATCTAGTTAATGTCAACTGGCCAGGTCATTTTGTTTGTAAATCTGGCCCTTACACTGTAGGCAGGTGAAAGGTGTCCCTTTATTTTGGAGGAGATATCCTAGTATGCCCCATACCACTGGGCATTTAGAAAAAGTCACTGATGTGGTAAGCCCCTGAATCTTCGTAGAGTTTATCTTCTAATGGCTATACATGTCCAAGACTCCAGCACACTTGCCACTTTTTGCTCAATCTGATTGACTTGATATATTTATATAGTGGACTAATGTGATGCTTATAGAAATATCCAGGCAGACCAGATACCTTTGGACTATATTTTGGCTCATGTTAAGGCCCATACATGGTCCACCCTAGTGTACACTACACATACATTTGAAAGGAGCATACATTTTACAATTAGGCTTAATATGTTATAGATAAATTATTACCAAGTTATATAATTGCATGTTCAGTTCTTTTATATCACTATATATCACTTCACTGCATTTTTTATATCTATGTATCACTGTCGTATACTGTTGTCTAGGTTGTCTATTCACTACTGAAAATAAGGTGTTAAAATCTCCAGCTATGAATGTGCACTTGTCTATTTTTCTGTCTAGTTCTATGTTTCCTTAATGTGGCTTGCAATTGTGCTATTAGAGTCATAGACATTTAGGATTTATATATATTCTTGAAGAATTAACTATTGTAGATTGTGAGTGGTTCCTATTTATCTTTTTTATATTTTTAAGACAACTTTGTCTGATGTTAATATAACATTTCTGAGGCCTTCTATGTAGTTTTATTCTTTTGCATTCAGTCAAGTCATATCTTTGTATTTAAGTGCTAATTCTTGAGATCACAAAATAGTTGGATCTTGCTTTTTTATCCAGTCTGGCCATCTCTGCCTTTTAATTAGAATGCTTAGTGCATTTATATTTAATACCATTATTTATATAGTTTGGTTTAATTCAGCTATTTGCAATGTGTTCTGTAGTGAAACTATCTGGTTTTGGCTTTCTCTTTCTTTTCTGACTTTCCTTGGGTTCATCAGTATGTTTTATTATTCTCTCTTCTTTATGGACTTTTTAGCTGTATTTCTTTATATTGTAATTTTGTTAGTTTTCCTGGGGGTCATGATACACATCTTAATTTTTGCCAAGTTTTCCTAGATTTAATATTGTAAAATTGCAAGTGAAGTGTTAAAACAGTAATGAAATTCCATTTTTCCCCATCCTTAGTTCTATTGTTTTCCTATATTTTACATCTGCTTCTGAAATAAATCTGGCAATACAATGTTGTACTTTTTACTTCAGTCATTTGTCTTTAGAAAAATTAAAATAAAAATTATTTTATATTTATCCACATATTTACCATTTCCTGTGTTTTTCATTCCTTCTGGAAGATCTAAGTTTCTATCTACTATAATTTCTCTTTCATCTCAAAACGTCTTCCTTTCCTGAAAGGCAGGTGTGCTAGTGACAATTTTTCTCAGCTGTTATTTTTCTTAATTGTCTTTATTTCTCTATTTTAAGGAATAATTTCATTGCTTATAGAATTTTAGGTTGACCGTTTAGCACTGGTTTATATGCAGCACTTTAAAGATGTTGGTCCATTGTCTTCTGCATCCCTTATTTCCAGTGAGAAGTCGGCAATCCTTCATAATATTGTTTTTCTATATCTAGTGTTTCTTTTTCTCTGCTTGATTTTAAGATTTTCTCTTTATTTTCACTTTTCAGCATACTTAGGTATGGTGTGCTAGGTCATCATTTTCTTTATATTTATCCTTATTTGTAGTGGAAATCAGCACGTCTTGGTATATAAATTGATGTTTCTTATGAATTTAGGAAAGTTTCAACAATTATATTTTTAAATATTTTCATTTACCATTCCCTCTCTCATCTACTTCTGAGCTTTAAATTACACAAGGTTACATTGTTTGAGATTAACTACAGGTCACTGATGTTTGTTCATTTTTCCAACATTTTCCCTAGTATTCTTCAGATTGAATATTTTCTATTGAATGTGTCTCCAGTTTAATGTCCTTTTCTTTTCCTGACTGGTTCTAATAAGTTCATCCTATAATTTTTTTCAGGTACTGTATTTTTTCAGTTCTAGAATTTCTATTTGGTTCTTTATATAGCTTCTATTACTATTCTGAGATTTACCATCTGTTTGCTCTTTGTCAACAATTACTTTTTTCCTTTAAGTTTTAAAATACATTATTAGTAATAACTGCAAGTCTTTGTATGCTATCTCCAACATTTGTGTTTATTACCTTTTTAAAATATGGTCAGTGAGTCACATTTTCATAATTTGTAGGTTATTAACTATTATTTTAAAATGTAAACTGCACATAGTGTCATATATTGAAGGGAGCCTAAGATGCCACCTGCTAAGAAGTATTTTGACTCTTTTGGAGAATTGCTGACAGGTTTTTTGGTCCTTTCAGGCTTAGTCATATTCTTTGCTAGGCAGGTCTGTTGCCTTTCAGAACTTGGCCTTAGAGCAGTTCCTTCCTGTAGTAGGGCATCCTCACCACTGCAGTGTGACCTGTCTAGAGCATAACATTGTGCTCAGTGTGGTCTTGCCATTCTGATTAGATTGGAATGCCAGTGTTTCTCAGAACTACGCAACCTACAGACCCAGCACTGCACAACCGCTGGTATCATTCAATTCAGCTCAGCCTCACTGCAGGGGATCTCCTCTCACCCGGTGCACATGCACGGCTCTCTCTTTGTCATTGTATGCCCTGCAAATTCTAGTTGCATAAGCAGTCCAAAAACTCTCATTTTTGTATCCTCAACTTGGATAACATGGTTGCTTAACCTTCACCTCACTGTTCCATGGTAGGAAAATGTTATTCGTTGATCCCCCACTTTTAAGGAATTAAAATACGCTTCCAGGCTTATTTTAAATGCTACTCAACGTTTCCTCATCTCTGCTACCAAGAATCACCAACAGTTCTCCAGACATTCCCTTTGTGCAGATCTCAGTAACCTTTAGTTAGTACTTAGCCTTGAGGACAAATGTCTTCTTGCTTAGTATTCCTTGTTTAGAGCAAGTTCTTTAACGGCAGATGTATTTGTGATGGTGAAAGGGGGTGAGCGTGGGATTCAGTTTTAGGAGCTCATAAGATTTATTATTAGAAATGGCTCTGCCATTTCCTAATTCTAACTTACATAGTCTTACAAAGTTATCTAACCGCTCAGTGTCAAATCTCAAATTTGTAAAAGGTATATGACCAGCTACATCTATATATCAAGTTGTCATGAGGAGACAGTGAGATACACAAGTGAATTTAACTAATAAAGGGTCCATTAAAGTATTGTAAGTGGGTCAACATCCCTTTCATAATCATAATCATTCTAATACCTCATAAGGTAATGTTTTTTTTTAAAAAATGGTGGTGATAAAATGTCTCTCCTTGTAATATTTAAGTGCACACAAAATTCATGACATTGAAGGGTAATGTTTACTACTAAAGTAAATTCTGTTTTGCTTTTTACATTTAAAAATTTGAACCTCAAAGAATGTAGAACACCAAAATGTTGAATAACTGGATGTCCTTGAATGAATGAAGGATCAGATATATCAACTAACAACAGGCTCCATTTCTTTAGTGCTGCTCACATCCAAGAGCAAGAAACAGTAGTAAATGACATTTTTTGGAATCTTTGTCATGAAATTGTCTTTGCTAATATACCCCCTTTCTACGCAACCTTCTATGCATAGTAAAACTACCCTGTGGTGTGCTTGTAACATCTGGTGGTGCACAGCAATGTAATTCTAGTGAAATGATAAACTTTGCACCAGACAGGATGAGAGGTAAGGGAGTGAAACTTGGTGTCACCAGCAAACTTAGTTATTTTTAATGTACTAGAGAACAAGGGTACTTCTTCAGTGCCTTTGCAGAGGGCTTTTTAGATGATTTGCTTCACACAGTGTTTTACACTTTAAAAGTTCATGCATTTTACTTTCAATTTACTATTGCATCTCTTATATGACTGTATTTATATAAGAATTTTTCTCATGACAGCATAACAGAACATAGCTCCACTGGAGAAGAAAACTGGACACAATTGAATAAAAAACATTTTATAAAAGCAAATAAGGATGTCTAACAGGTTTAGTAAACACACTGAACTTGGTAGGATACAGTCAGAAAATAATTTTGTTTTTCTGCCACCAGGGCCTCCAGATATAGTCTGTGAGATCTCTGTTCCCTCTGCCTGGATGTCTTTGACAGATAAATTGCTTTTCTGATAACTTCTAGGTTTTAGAAGAGTGTCATTTTCAGGATTAAAACGTCTAGTATAATCTGAGTCAAAACTCACCTCTCACACAATTCAGGCATTTTCTTTGTACCCCAGTTCAGGATTGACCAAATGTTTGGGAACAAACAAGGGGAAAAGGGTTTTTGGTGTGGATCCTCTGCACCCAACAAACTTGGTGAGGTAAGGGAGAGGCAAGAAAGGGAAGGGAAGAAAACTAGCCAAGTATTTTTATTAGTTCACACTGGTTATAGTCCCCAGGTGATTGCTGAGTCAGAGACCCAAATGTAGGCTTTTTTACAGATGCATATTGGAAGAATTTTGGAGACCGTTCACAGGAGCCCTCACTCTGCACCGTTCTGACATGGTGATGCACTATATGGGTGACCTCATTTGAACTCCTCCATCTCTTCCCGCACGTTACTCTCACATCAACACCCGGAATCCTTTCAATATGACAGTGCATCCACTGAGCCTGTAGGAGAATCTCTCTCTTCCTGTCTCATCCTGTCTCTCTGAGTGTTTTCCATGTGCCCCTAATCACTTGGCTTGAGGCAAGGAAAAGCACAGCCCTTCACTAATTGGAAGGGGAGGGAAGTGAACAAAAACCTGTAGTTGACGTTTGCTCTTCAAGGAAGTCTCTTTGGAATACTCTTCTATTTTATGCATATATGTAGAAGATGCTTATTTTCTGCAAGGTGAATTTGGTCTCCTCTTTAATTAGCCCAACAGAGATGTGTCTAGCCACTCTTGTTAAAATGTAGGAAGGTTCTGCATAGTTTACACAATTTGGAGGGGTAGTAGTCAAACCCCAGGACAACTAGAATGTCCCACCTCTCATTCTATTACACATATTTATGCAAATTACTATTTTGTTTCTAGTTTCTTTCTAGTTGACTAGAATCAGAGACAGATTTACCATGAAGTTAATGCTGCTTAAGTTTCAGGTCTCTTTACTTGCATGTGCCCCTTCCAAGGCTGTACACGTAATGGTGAATTTGTATATTTTTGTTCTTTTTCTTAGAGATGGCCCTCAAATTATATAAAATTGAAGTTCCAAGGTCTTGCTTTTGTCTAGAGGGATATACTTGCAACGTGTTTAGAGCAAAAGGAAATATGATTTAATGTGCTCAACTGTTGATACCAGTCTTTGTCTTTCTCTTGCCAGCTCCCTCCTCCAAACTTCTACCCATATGTGCACATTTAACACAGCCTAGACTCTAGAGCATGATTTAATGTAGTGATCAATTGTGAGAGTTGATTTGAATACACAATAATTTACTCTGGTACAGATTTACGTAGATGCACCAACACGTTAAGATCTCAGCAACTTGAGAGATTGGGTATGGCATCCCCAACAGGAAACCAGTGCCATGAAATAATTCAATGCAGAAATAAACTTAATACGGAGGTTTTGAAGGAGAGGTTTGCAGGGCAGGTATTTGACTGACACATCTAATATTTATAACAGTAAAGTTGTTAACTAAATTAGGTGATGCACAGGAGAATCATTGGGAGATGGATCACAGTAGGACAGAATGAGGAGATACCGGTATTACTTCACTGAGGAAATTACAAATGTGGTCACACTGTTGCTGTCTGACCCTCAGCCAGACTTGCAGGCTCCTGCATTCCTCCACATCCTCCAACTCTGTGGGTCAGTTACAGCAAAGAAGTTTAACTCTGCCATCAACACTTGGTAGGGACTGCCTGGGCACGTGTTAAGATGGTATCTTTTTCTGTTCCAGCTACCTGTGGATTCAATCTAAAAGCATTTTGTGGTCAATTAGTGATGCAGCCATAGGTACTGCAGTGAAAAGTGATGACGTTGATGCTACGTATCTGCCATTCATGTACAAGGATAAGCAGATGTGCTCCCTGGTAACTGTTCTCATCATCACGTTGCCCTACATTCATGCACCAAAGTACACCCTCCAGTCTATCCTGGAATTCTTATGATTACCTTTTGTACAATATTCAAAGAAATACAGAATTTCCTACATTTTGTATATTCATTTTAAAACATGTGCAACACTCAGCAGCACATCATAGCAAGCAATGATTGGAAAAACCAAATAGGGTATTGTTTTCTTTCCCCATTTCCACTTCCTCTTCCTCAGTGTATGAAATGTAATAACATGTATTATTTATCAACAGCAGTGCAGTGCTGCTGTGCAAATGTCACTCAGCCAGATTACCATACACGTGTGGCTGGACATCAAAATGTTTTTATGTGGCGTGTGATTATCTAACATTATGGAAATGTGAGTAACAAGAGTTAAGGCAAGTAAGAAACCTTTCATCCAGTGGTGGAAAGGGAGGAGAATTTTTCTCCATAGCAGATGTGTTGAAAAAGCCCAGGTGAGAAGAAAAGGCTTCTTGGAGCTGCCACACCAGTGTTGACAGACACCTTGGCAATCCAAGTTGGCAGACATGGATTAGAGCCAAGCTCTACAGACGCCACTGTCTCTTATTCTGACATCAGCCGTGCACACTGCATAGCTGCTTCATGGTGTCAAGTCAGGGACATGATAGACTTCTGAGATCAGAGAGAGATCAGTGTTTTCCCTCCTCCAGTTAATGAGATTTTCTTTGCCTTTATTTAATATTTGAGCGTCTAAGGCCCTGAGAGGGATGAAGGAAAGTAATGTATTTAAGACCTGCAATGTTTCAGGCAGTGGGCTCAATGCTTTATACATACTAATCCATGTAATCATGTATCTACTCTGAATGCATGTGTATATATACTGAAATCCACATTTTATAGGTGCAGAAACTGCAGATGAGAAAGCTGAGGTCATTTGAGGAAGGTTACCGAACATTTGAACCTAGAGCTATCTCGCTTCAATTTTTTTTTTCCTACTACATTACTCCACCTCATGATGAAAAACTCCATTTTTCCCAATTACTTGCTATACTTTGTTTTATCTGTACCTCCTCAGACATCTACTTCCCACCACCTCGTAGAAGGTGAGATCATTTTTCTTACCATGTTTTGGAAATGTGACCACTTTCAAAAGGAAGATAAATTAAGTCATTTTCTATCATTTGACTATATTTCACATTCAATATTTTACAAAGAGTCCCCTCCTCTTGCTTTTAAGGTAATTAGAAATAATGGTATTTAGAGATTAGTTGAAATGTCTGCTCACCTGAGGCTTTATTCTTTGTGTTCCAGAAAGGCAATAGAGCATCAGGGCAGGGGTCGTTCTCTGTGATTATCTGAGGAATACCAGCCCTAGAGAGCCCATTTACTCTTGCAGAATTTAACATCAGTGACAGCTCTTAATATACTAGGCATCAACTTCTACTCAAAGATCTTCGTCTACTTGCCGCTTTCCATTTCCAAGGGCTGACCTACATGCATTCTCTTAGTTCTTTATCCTTTCAAACCCTCCCCGTCTTCACTCCCCTACTCCTGCTCAGTGACTCACTATGTCAAGAGAGGTCACCATTCTGTAGGCTACAGAATGGCACTGAATATATATCTAACTTCATCTGCAGTGGAGTTTGCAAATACATTGCTTTAATAAAAATATCCTTTATCTATTGAGTACTTGCTATGTGCTTGTCATTATTTTAAGTGCCCTGCATCAGTGGAATCAGTTAATCCTCAAAACAACACTACAATGGAGGTTTTAAGATTAGCTACATTTCACAGAATCAAGATTTCATAACTTGCAAGGTTACACAGTTTGCTCATGCTCTCATGTTTTATTAAGTAGCAGGGCTACGATTTGAATCCAGTCATTCTGGCTGCAAGCCCTGGACGCTTAATCATTACATCACACAGCATGCGTTGAATAGCAAGTACTTTATCTGAATTATCAAGTAAGCCATTGATATCTGTGACGTAAGAACAATGCCTAGTTGTGTTTCTTCAGTATTGTACAGATTAAAAACTGAGCCCCACATTCTTTATTTAAATTCAGTTATTGAGTAGTAGAATGAAGATTTAGGCTAGACTCTGTTATTTCTGATCTCCTGTTCTAGCCTGATCATGCTAACACCCTAGCAGTGTGTGTTATGCATTATATTTAAACTCCAGAGAATGAGCAATATGTTCTCACAGGAAAATGTTCATTACTATTACATGGTAGTAAATATTTTGAATTAACCTATAATTCCAGAGTGCTAAACAGCTTATTTTAAAGATACATCTTCTGAATTAAATACACACACAACAACAACAACAACAACATGAAAACAAAAACTAAGTAGTGTTTTGTAATTATTTATCTTTTGAAATTAAACAAAAAAGTAAAGGACTTTTAAGTTCCCAAAATGCTTAATTACATCTTCAGATTTTCATACTGTCACAGGAAAACAGGCAAAACAAAACTTTGCTGTATGTTTGTTTGGGAACAACATGGAGACCAGGATTTTTTATTCTAAATTTCTAAACTGTCTTTATATACTTGTTAAATGGTTTTATTTATACTTTTAGACTTTTTCTTTATTATTTATTGTCTAATATACTTATTATATCATTCCTACATACAGTAAGCTTTACCTGCTCTGTTACCCAGATGACCTTGAATTAAAGATTTTAGCACATCATTGTTTATTTGGTACAATCATTTTTTTTGTGTATAGTAAGGTGATGATGAAAATGGGATATGGTGTCACAAAGACTTTAATTTGAAAAGATACATGCTCCCCAGTGTTCATAGTAGCACTGTTTACAATAGCCAAGACATGGAAGCACCTAATTGTCCATCAACAGATGACTGGATAAAGTTGTGGTATATTTATATAATAGAATACTACTCAGCCATAAAAAATAATGCCATGTGCAGCAACACGGATGGGCCTAGATACTGCCATTCTAAGTGAAACAAGCCAGAAGGAGAGAGAGAAATACCATATGATAACATTTATATGTGGAATCTAAAAGAAGACGAATGTATTTACAAAACAGAAATAGACCCACATAGAAAACAAACTTATGGTTACCAGGGCATTGGTGGGGGAAGAGGGCAGGAAGAGATAAATTAAGAATTTGAGATTTGCAGATACTAACTACTATAAGTAAAATAGATGAACAAGTTTCTACTGTATAGCACAGGGAACTATATTCAGTATCTTGTAGTAACTTGTAATGAAAAGTATGAAAATGAATGTATGTATATGTATGACTGAACTATTATACTGTGCACTGTAAATTGATGCAACACTGTAGACTGACTATACTTCAATTAAAAAAAGACTTATGTTTCTGGCATATATAAAAATTTAATCTTCATCAAGGTCGATGTTCTCAATCCCAATTTCTTTGCCATTAAAATGTAGATAGTATTGCCTGTATTTTTAGCTGTTTTAGGGTTAAATGAAGTGCTTAACAGGCATCAGTTTCTTCCTCTTCCTATCTCGGTATCTTAGTCAAGGTTATTTTGTGTCAAAGTACAGAAACTCATTAAAATTAGTTTAAGCATAAAATGAAAGTTATTGAAAAGACATTTTCAACTCAGACAGTTTAAGTTAAAGACAATCAGCTAGGTCTCCAGAAAGGTGGAAAGAGCAAACAGCAAGCTCTTAGGAACCTAAGCAGTTATTTTAAAATAGTCTCTTTCTACTGCCAAGTGGGTTCTCAGCCTGCTTCTGCTACTTCATTTTTCTTATTCAAGTGTAGTTGATTTACAATATTGTTTTAGTTTCAGGTATATAGCAAAGTGATTCCGTTTACACACACACACATAGACACACACACACATATATATATATACACACACATATATTTCAGGTTATTTTCCATTATAGGTTATTACAAGATACTGAATATCGTTCCCTATGTTATACAGTAAATCCTTGTTGCTTATCTATTTTATATACAATAATGTGTATGTGTTAATCCCATACTCCTAATTTATCTCTTCTCTCCTCTCTTTCCCCTTTGGTAACCACAAGTTTGTTTTCTGGTATGTGAGTCTATTTGCATTTTATAAATAGATTCCATTGTATTATTTTTAGATTCCTTATATATGTGATATCATATAGTATTTGTCTTTCTCTGTCTGACGTACTGCAGTTAGTATGGTATTCTCTAGGTTCATCCATGTTTCAAATGCCAGCATTTCGTTCTTTTTTATGGTAGAGTGATCTATTGTGTATTTATACCCCATCTGTTGTATACCATTAATACCATTGATTGGCACTTGCATTGTTTCCATGTCTTGGCTATTGTAAATAGTGCTGCTATGAATACTGGGGTGCATCTGTCTTTTCAATTTAGAGTTTTTGTCCTTATCAGATGTATGCCCAGGAATAGGATTGCTGGATCATATGATAGCTTTACTTTTAGATTTTTAAGGAACCTTCATACTGTTTCCATTGTGTTTCCACCAGTTTACTTGTAGGGGAGTTCCCCTTTCTCCACACTCTCTCTAGCATTTATTATTTGTAGATTATTTTTTTTTGGTAATAGCCATTTTGACCAGTGTAAGATGATACCTCATTACGGTTTAGATTTGCATTTCTCTAATAATTAGCTATGTTGAGCATCCTTCCAAGTGTCTGTTGGCCATCTGTATATATTCTTTGGAAAAATGTCTCTTTGGGTCTTCTGCCCATTTTTTGACTGGGTTCTTTGGTTTTTTGATATTGAGTTGCATGAGCTGTTTGTATATTTTGGAGATTAACCCCTTGTCAGTCAAGTCATTTGCAAATATTTTCTCCCATTTTGTAGGTTGTATTTTCATTTTGTTGATGATTTTCCTTTGCTATGAAAAATCTTTCAAGTTTTATTAGGTCTCATTTGTTTATTTTTCCTTTTCTTTTGCTTTGGGAGACTGATCTAAGAAAATACTGCTACAATTTATGTCAATGTTTTGCCTATGTTCTCATCTAAGAGTTTTATGACATCATGTCTTATGGTACCTTTGAACCATTTTAAGTTTATTTTTGTATATTGTGTGAGGGAGTGTTCTAATTTCATTGATCTACATGAAGCTGTCCAACTTTCCCAACACCACTTGCTAAAGAGACTGTCCTTTCTCCATTGTATATTCCTGCCTCCTTTGTCAAAGATTAACTATTAAGTGTGTGGGTTTACTTCTGGGCTCTCTATTCTATTCCATTGATCCATATGTATGTTTTTGTGCCAGTAACAATCTGTTTTGCTTATTATAGCTTTGTAGAATTGTCTGAAGTCTGAAGAGTGATTGTCTCCAGCTTTGTTTTTTTTCCTCAAGATTGCCTCACCAATTCTGGTTTTTTTATGGTTCCATATAAATTTTAGGATTATTCTAGCTCTGTGAAAAATGTCATAGGTAATTTTATAGGGATCTCATTAAATCTGTAGATTGTTTTGGGTAGTATGGCCATTTTTAACAATACTAATTCTTCCAATCTAAGAGCGTGGGATACCTTTCCATTTCTTAAATCATCTTCAATTTCCTTTACCAATGTTCTGTAGTTTTCAGTATATAAGATTTATTCCTAAGTATTTTTAATGTAATTTAAAATGGGATATTTTTACTATCTTTTTCTGATATGTCATTGTTAGTGTAAATAAAAGCAACAGATTTCTGTATATTAGTCTTATATCCTGCTAACTTGCTAAGTTTATCAGTTTTAATAGTTTTTCTGAATAGTCTTTAGGGTTTTCTATGTATTATATCATGTCATCCACATATAATGACAATTTTACATCCTCTCCAATTTGAATACCTTTTTTCTTTCTTGTCTGATTGCTGTCTCTAGGACTTTCAATACTATGTTGAATAGAAGTGGTGAAAGTGGGTGTCCTTGTCTTATTCCAGAATTTAGTGGGAAAGCTTTCAGCTTTCCACTATTGAATATTATGTTGGCTGTGGGTTTGTCATAAATGGCTTTTGTTACGTTGAGATATATTCCCTCTATACCTACTTTAGTAAGAGTTTTTATCACAAATAGATGCTGAATTTTACCAAATGCTTTTTATGCATCTGTTGAGATGATCATGTGTTTTTTGTCTTTTCCTTCATTAATGTGGTGTATCATGTTGATTGATTTGTTTATGTTGAGTAATCCTTGTGATCCTGGAATGAATCCAACCTGATCATGGTTTATGATCCTTTTTAAGTATAGTTGGATTCTGTTGCTTAAAATTTTGTTGAGGATTTTTCCATCTATATTCATCAAAGATATTGGCTTATAATTTACTTTTTTGTAGTATCTTTGTATGGTTTTGTATTATGGTAATGGTGGCTTCATAGAATGACTTCAGGAATATTCCCTCCTCTTCATTCTTTTGAAATAGTTTGAGAAGAATAAGTGTAAGTTCTTCTTTGTATGCATGATAGAATTCCCCAGTGAAGCCATCCAGTGCTGAACTTTTGTTTGCAGAGTGTTTTTTCAATTACAGATTCTATTTCACTTTTAGTAATCAGTTTGCTCAACATATCTGTTTCTTCTTGACTCATTTTTGGCAGTCTATCTGTTCCTAGAAATTTCTCAGTTTCTTCTAGATTGCCAATTTGTTGGTATAGAACTGTTCATAATATTTTCTTACGATATTTTTTGTATTCCTACCGTATCAGTTATTCTTTCATTTCTTATTTTGTTCATTCAGGTCCTGTCCCTTTTGTTGACAAGCCTGGATATAGGTTTGTCCATTTTGTTGATCCTTTCAAAAACCCAGCTCTTGGGTTTCTTTTTATCTCTTCAATTTTTTTTTATTTTATGTCCTCTTTAATCTTTATTATTTCATTTACTCTGCTGACTTTGGATTTTGTTTGTTCTTCTTTGTCTGATTGTTTTATGTGGTAGCTTAGGTTGTTTTGAGATTTTTCTTGGTTCTTGAGGAAGGCTGTATCACTATGAACTTCCCTCTTAAAACTCCTTTTGCTGCATTCCACAGATTTTGTAAGGTTTTCATTGTCATTTGTCTCAGAGTATTTTCTGTTTTCCTCTAATTTCATTGCCGACCCACTGTTTTTTTTAGTGGTATGTTGTTTAGTCTCTATGTGATCATTTTTCCCATTTTTCTTTCTGTGATTGATTTCTAGTTTCATACTGTTGTGGTGAGAAAAGATGCTTGAAATAATTTCTATCCTTTTAAATTTGTTGAGGCTTGTTTTTTGTCCTAGCATGTGGTCTGTCTAGAGAATGTTCTGGGCATACTTGAAGAGAATGTGTTGTTGTTGTTGTTGTTTTTGGATGTAGTGTCCTGTAGATATCAATTAAGTCCAACTGTTCTAGTGTGTCATTTAGAGTCTTTGTTGCCTAAAAAAATCAATAATACTTTTTTGTCTGGAATATCTGTCCATTAATGTCAGTCTGGGGTTAAAGCCTGCTACCATAACTGTATTCCTGTCAGTCTATCTTTCTTCTCCTTTTGGAACACCCATTATACGTAAATTGGCACACTTTATATTATCCCATAGATCTCATATGTTGCTTTTTTTTTGTCTTTCTGTCTACTGTTCTGATTGGGTGTTTTCCATTATTCTCGCATCCAGATCACTTATTCATTCTGCATCATTTAATCTGCTTCATTACTTTTAGCTTGGTTTTTATCTCAGCAATTGAATTGTCTGATTTTGTTTGGTTCCTCTTTATAGTTTCTAGTTCCTTGTTAAAGTGATTTGTATTTCTATCAAAGTTTTTAAATCCTTTAGCAATTTTATTACCTCTGTTTTGAACTTGGGGTCTAGTAAACTGAAAAAGCCTATTTCATTGTTGTTTCAGGAGATTTCTCTTGTTCTTTTAATTGGGAGTAGTTCCTCTGCTTTTTCATTTTACTTTAGTTTCTCTGTCATTATGAATTTAGGAGAAACTATTACATTTTGTTGTCGTGAGGCCTGTTTTTATGTGGAAGCATTGCTGTGTAGACTGTGAGAGTTCAGTATTTTTGGTGTAAAGGCTGCTTTTAGAATGGATGTCAGCCACATCTTCCTTTCCTCTGTGCTGGCTGTTATCCCCTTGGTAGGGGGTGTGGTTGATGTTGTGACCAGCGGGTGCTGGATGTTGGCTAGGACCTCATCTTTGCTCTTTGGCTGTCACAGTCCTGTCAGGGGTCGGATCTGCTCCAGTTGTTGGGATGGAAGCCTTGAGAATCAGGTTCAGTAAGGCTCCATTGCCCTTAAATGTGTGCTCTGTCCCCAAGGAAGTGTGAGGGCTAAAGTGAGTGAGGCCATTGTGGTCACAGTGAACCTGTGTGCCACCTGTGCATACATCCTCAGTTTTGCCCAGGAGCAGCCAAAGGTCGCATCCCTTTCTCTGTTATGTTTGTCCCAGACCTAGCATTGGGCTGGCACTGGGGCCGGGACGTTATGACTGCAGGACACAAGTGGTTTTGCTGCCACCTAGAACCTGGGCTGCCTCTGTGGTAGGACTCTCCTAGGGCCTATCCACCCCAGAACCAGCTCCAAGCTGCAGGGTGAAGTATGCAGGATTGTAGCACTCCCACTGGGAGATGAATCACTGTGTACTCTACCGGGCTGGCTGCTGGGAACAGAAATGTGTGATTCTGTGATGCCACCTGCCACCAATGTGCCACTGCTGCTGGACCTACCTACAAACCCGTACCCACTGTAGGAGTGGTGATAATGGGCTCCAGTGATGTCAGCCCCGCCCCCGCCATACGTTTGCTCAGAAAGCCTGTCACCACCAAAGCCATGCCCTACCATGAGCGTGCTGGCAGTGTGGCTTCTGTGGTGGACCTGTGCCCTGCCCACAATAACAGTATTGACCCAGACCACACTCCGGGCTGGGTCTTCTAGGCTGTCTCTACACAACTAAACCAAATCCTCTCCCAAGGTATGTCTGCTGAAGCCCGAGCCTTGGTGCCTTGCTGCCTTGCTGCTGTACTTTGTGCATGTTTTGGGCTGTGAAGGGCAATGACCTGGCAGCCATAAGCACTGGTATCTCTCTGCCCTGATTGCTAGCAAACCAGCAAGTGCACACAGGGGAGACCAGGACCCTCTGCTCTTTACCTGTATGAAGGAGCTCCCAGCTGGCAAAGGGAGTTTCCAGGGCAAGGGAAGCTTTCTTCTTTCATAGCTCCCTCCCAGGGGCACAGATCCCATCCCAGTGCCTTTTATTTTTTTTCATCCTACCCAGTTACTTGGGGATATTTGCTTTGGTTATATTAGTGATCTTATGCCAGTTTTCAGTTGGTTATCTGTGAGAATTGTTCCACACACAGACACATGTAGATGTATTTTTGATATGTTTGTGGAGTAGGTGAGTTCCATGTCCTACTCCACCATCTTGATCTCTTCTACCTCATTTTTCTTGTATCAGTAGATCTGATGTATTTGTTTTTCTGCAGATATGGCTGACCCAAATTTTGTAATTAATATCCCCTCAAAGTTGTATCTTTAATCTGATTCTAAATTCTAGGAGAGAATCTGATTGGCTCCAGTTGTGTCAGTTGCCTGACACTGATCCAGCTGTCCATTGTGGGGACATAGTTTCATGTGAAGTATTGGAGATACCAGGAGTCTATCCCTGTGGTTATTGATGCAAAATGATGAATTTAAAGCAGCAACTATGTTTTATAAATGTGTTCATCATCTTTTATTTTTATATTATCTGCTTAACCTAGTGTAGAACTATGTATATAATAAATATTTTCTCCTAATCCTGCCAGACAGGATTAGAAGTCCACCAGTATTTGAGTACCTACAAATAAATTAAACACAATGTCATTTAATCCACAGGAAATACTCTTGGAGCAAATATTACCATCATAATATTTTTGATATTTATATACTGAGACGCCAAAGTACTAAGTGACTTGACTGTGGTCACACTACAAGAAGATAATAGAGGTGCTTCCTCTGTCTTACCCCAAAATCACATGCAGTCACCTTCTACTGGCAACTGTTGCCCACACTGCAAGTCACCTGTCGAAGGACCTTGAGAAAAATGATGTACAATAGATTTTTTAGAAATCCTGTAATTCTTTACAGCACTGTTTAGCCTAGTGGCTAAGTGTATGGAACTCGTATTGTGATTCTGAATTGGTGACCTAATCTCTGTGTTTTAATTTCCTCATCTGTATGAGGGAGATAGTAATAATTTCCATATTATTTTTTCTTTTTATTGAAGTATAGTTGGTGTACAATATTTTTATATATATATATACACACATACATATATATAAAACAAGTGTATGATACAGTGATTCACAATTTTTAAAGTTTACACCCCATTTAAGGTTATTATAAAATACTGGCTATATTCCCTGTGTTGTACAGTATATCCTTATAGTTTACTTTCTACACAGTAGTTTGTACTTTTTAATCCCTTACCCCTGTATTGCCCCTTCCACCTTTCCTCTTCTTACTGGCATCTTAGTTTGTTCTCTATATCTGTGAGTCTACTTCTTTTCTGTTATATTCATTTGTTGTATTTTTTAGATTCCGCATATAAGTGATAGCATATAATATTTGACTTATTTCACTTAGCATATATACCCTCCAAGTCCATCCATTCTTTATCCATTTATCTGTTGATGGACACTTCTGTTACTTGTGTATCTTGCCAATGGTAAATAATGCTACTGTGAACATCAGGGTGCCTGTCTCTGTTTCTGTTTTTTCCAGGAGTGTAATTGCTCAGTCATATGGTATTTCTACTTTTAGGGGTCTTTTTTTTTCTTTTCTTTTCTTTTTCTTTTTTTCTTTTTTCTTTCCCTTTCTTTTTCATTTTTCCACTGAGGTACTTTTTGTTTTTTGAGAAAACTCCATACTATTTTCCACAGTGACTGTACTAATTTACATTCCCACCAAAGGTGTGTGAGGGTCCCCTTTTCTCCTCATTCTCACTAGTGTTTTTTATGTTCTTTTTAATAATAGCATTTCTGACAAGTGTGAAGGGATATTTCGTTGTGGTCTTGATTTCCATGTCCTTGATGATTAGTGATGCTGAGCGTCTTTTTTTATTCTCTTGGCCACCTGCATGTCCTTTTTGGAAAAAAAAAAAAAGCCTATCCAGGTCTTCTTCCCATTTTTAACTGGGTTGTTGTTGTTGTTGTTTGATGCTGACATGTATGAGCTGTCTATATATTTCGGATATTAACCTATTTTTATCATATTTTTTTTACCTCCCATTCAGTAGGTTGTCTTTTTGTTTTGTCAATGGTTTCCTTTGCTGTGTCAAAGCTTTTAAGTTTAATTAGGTCCCACTTGTTCATTTTCGCTCTTCTTTCCTTTGCTTTGGGAGGCAAAGCCCAAAAATTATTGCTACGATTTATGTCAAAGAGTGTTCTGCCTGTGTTTTCCTCTAGGAGTATTATGGTTTCCAGTCTTTAGGTCTTTAATCCATTTTGAGTTTATTTTTGTATATGGTGTTAGAGAATGTTTGAATTTCATTCTTTTACATATAGTTGTCCAGTTTTCCCAGCACCACTAATTGAAGAGACTGTCTTTTCTGCATTGTTTATTCTTGCCTCTTTTGTTGGAAATTAATTGACCATAAGTGCATGACTTTATTTCTGGGCTTTGTATGCTTTCTGTTCTGTTCAGTTGATCTATATGTCTGCTTTTGTGCCAGTATCATACTGTTTTGGTTACTGTGCCTTTGTAGTATAATATTAAGTCAAGGAGCATGATTCCTTCAGCTCTGTTTTTCATAAGATGGTTTTGGGTATTTGAGGTCATGTGTGTTTCTATACAAATTTTAAAATTATTTGTTCTACTTATGCTAAAAACAAAAAAGCAAAAGGTATTTTGATAGAGCTTGCATTGAATCTAGATTGCTTTGGGTAGTATGATCATTTTAACAATATTCTTCTGATCTGACAGCATGGCATATCTCCATTTGTGCCATCTTCAGTTGCTTTCATTGGTGTCTTATAGTTTCCTGAGTAGAGGTGTTTTGCCTCCTTAGGTAGGTTTATACCTAGATATTTTGTTCTTTTTAATTTGATGGTAAATGGAATTGCTTCCTTAATTTCTCTTTCTGATAGTTTGTTGTTAGTGTATAGAAATACAACAGGTTTCTGTATATTAATTTTGCATCCTGCAACTTTACTGAATTAATTAAGCTCTAGTAGTTTTCCGGTGGTGTCTTTAGGATTTTCTGTATATAGTATCTTGTCATCTGCAAAAAGTAACAGTTTTAATTCAACCTTTCTAATTTGGATTCCTTTTATTTCTTTTCTCTGTCTGATTGCTGTGGATGGGGCTTCCAATACTATGTCAAGTAAAAGTGATGAGAGTGGGCATCCTTGTCTTGTTCCTAATCTTAGAGAAAATGATTTTCACCATTAAGTATGATGTTAGCTGTAGTTTTGTCATATGTGGCCTTTATTATGTTGAGGTATGTTTCCTCTAAGCCCACTTTCTGAAGAATTTTTGTCAAAGTGTATGCTGAATTTCATCAACAGCTTTTTCTACATCTGTTGAGATGATCATATGGTTTTTACTCTGCAACTTGTGAATGTGGTCTATAACATTAATTGATTTGCCAGTATCAAAAAATCCTTGCATCCCTGGGATTAATCTCACTTGATTATGGTGTATGATCCTTTTACTGCATTGTTGCATTTGGTTTGCTAATATTTTGCTCAGGATTTTTGCATCTATGTTCATCAGTGATTTGGGCCTGAAATTTTCTTCTTTTGTAATATCTTTGACTGGTTTTGGTATCATCGTGATGCTGGCCTCACAGAATGAGTTCAGAAGTTGTCCTTCCTCAGCAATTTTTCTCTAAATGTTTATCAGAATTCACCTGTGAAGCCATCTGGTCCTGGATTTTTATTTATTGAGAGTTTTTTGTTTGGTTGTTTGTAGGTTTTTCCAATTACTGATTCAATTTCAGTACTGGTAATTGGTCTGTTCATGTTTTCCATTTCTTCCTGCTTTCATCTTGGAAGATTTCTACAAATCTGTCCATTTCTCTAAGTTGTCCATTTTATTGTTCATAGTCTCTTATGATCTTTTATATTTTTGTATGTGTCAGCTGTAGCTTCTCTTTCATTTCTGGTTTTATGGATTTGGGCCCTCTCCCTTTTTTCTTGATAAGTCTGGCTAAAGGTTTATCAATTTTGTTGATCTTTCAAAGAGCTGCCTTTTATTGTTATTGGTCTTTTCTGTTGTTTTTGTTTTTGTTTTAGTCTGCATTTATTTCTCATCTTTATGATCACTTCTCTTCTACTAACTTTTGGCTTTGTTCTTCTTTCTGTAGTTCCTGTAGGGGCAAAATTAGGTTAACCTGTTTGAGATTTTTCTTGTCCTGAGGTAAGCTTCTATCACTATAAACATCCCTCTTAGAACTGCTTTTGCTGTGTCCCATAGGTTTTGGATTGTCACATTTTCATCTTCATTTGTCTACATATTTTTTTTATTTCCTCTGATTTCCTCAGTGATCCATTGGTTGTTTAGTATCATATGGCTTAGCCTCCCCATGTTTGTGGTTTTTGCAGTTTTGTCTTGTAGTTGAATTCTAGTCTCATGGTGTTGTGGTCAGAAAAAATGCTTGATATGATTTCATTTTTCTTAAATTTACCAAGGCTTGTTTTATAGCCCAGCATGATCTGTTCTGGAGAATGCAACGTGTGCATTTGAAAACAAGGTGTATTCTACTGCTTTTGGATGGAATCCACTCTCTCACTTACTTGCACTCGTGTTTTCTCCCTCTCTTCCCTCCCCAGTCTCTCTATATGTATCAGTTAAGTCCATTTGTTCCAAAGTGTCATTTAAGACCAGTATTTTCTTATTGATTTTCTGTCTGGTTGATTTGTCCACTGTTGTAAGGGGGGGTGTTAAAATTCCCTACTCTTACTGTGCTACTGTGTGTTTCTCCTTTTATGTCTGTTAACAGTTGCCTTATATATTTAATGTTCCTATGTTTGGTGCATATTTATTTACAACTGTTATATCTTCGTGGATTGATCCCTTGATCATTACATAGTATTCTTTTTTGTCTCATACCATTTTTATTTTAAAGTCTATTTTATCTGATGTAAGTATTGCTGTTCTGGGTTTATTTCCATTGGCATGGAATACCTCTTTCCACCTCCGCTTTCAGTCTCTGTGAGTCTTTAGATCTGAAGTGAGTCTCTCATAGGCAGCATATGAATGGGTCTTGTTCTTGTATCCATTCAGCCATTCTGTTTTTTGATTGGAGCAATTAGTCTATTTACATTTAAGGAAATTATTGACATATATTCTTATTGCCATTTTGTTAATTGTTTTGGGGTTGTTTTTGTAGGTCTTTTTTTCCTTTTCTTTTGCTTTCATTGGTAACTTTTGATTACTATCTTAAGTGTTATGTTTGGACTTTTTTCTTTTTTGTGTATCATAAATGTTTGGTTTGTCATTAACTGTGAGGTTTTTATGTAGCAATCTGTATATATCATATGATATTTAAGTTGCTGATTTCTTAATTTCAAATGCATTCTTAAAACCCTGCATTCATACTCTCCTCCCTTCATGATTATTGTTTTTGCCATCATATTTTACATCTGATTGTTTTGTCTATCCTTTATTTATTGTGGATATAGATGAATTTACTGCTTTTGTTTTTTAACCTTCCTAATAGCTTTGTGCATGTATATTTTTTGACATTTAGTGTATGTTTGCCTGTACCAGTGAGCTTTTTCATTTCATGGTTTTGTTTCTAGTTGTGGCCTTTTCTTTTTCACCTATAGAGAAGTTCCTTTTAACATTTGTTGCAAAACTGCTCTGGTGGTGTTGAACTCTTTCAGTTTTTGCTTGTCCATAAAGCTTTTGATCTCCATCAAATCTGAATGATAGCCTTGGTTGGTAGAGTATTCTGGTTGTAGGTTTTTTTCCCTTTTATCCCTTTAATTCAATGGATAGCCTTATGGGAGTTCCCTTGTATGTTACTTGTTGCTTTTCACATGATACTTTTAGTATTTTCTCTTTATTTTTTGTCATTTTCATTACAGTGTATCTTTGTGTGTTCCTCTTTGGGTTAATTCTGTATGAGACTGTCTGCACTTCCTGAACTTGAGTGACTGTTTCCTTTCCCATGCTGGGGAAATTTTCAGCAATTATGTCTTCAAATATTTTCTCAGCCCCTTTGTCTCTTTTTCTGAGACAACTGTGATGCAAATTATTAGTATACTTCATGATGTTCCAGAGGTCTCTTAAACAGTTCTCATTTCTTTCTTTTTTTTTCCTTTCAGCATCAGTGATTTCCACTGCTCTGTCTCCCAGCTCACTGATCCATCTCTCAGTATCTGTTGAGTATACTGTTGATTCCTGCTAGTATATTCTTCATTTCAGTTATTGTATTCTTCATCTCTGTTTGGGTGGTTCTTTTGTATTTTATAAATCTTCATTAAAACTTCTAACTTCTCGCTCTGTGTGTCCATTCTTATCCTGAGTTCTTTGATCATCTTAACAATCATTGCTCTGAACACTTTCTGAGGGAGATTGCCTATCTCCATTTCACTCAGCTCTTCTGTGGTTTTATCTTGTTCTGCATCTGAAACATACTCATTTTCCACCTCACTCTGCCTAATATGCCAGTTGTATTTTTATATATGTGGTAGGTTAGTTATGTTTCTCGACCCTAGGAAAGTCATCTTCTCTAGAAGATGCCCTATGCATCCCAGCAGTGCACTCCCTTCTCATCACCCAGGCCATATGCTCTAGGGGTTCCCCCATGAGAGCTATGTGGGTCCTTCTGATGTGACAGGCTGAGTATGTGGGCAGTATGGTGCCTCACTGACCCCTGGTATAGTTGGTTGCTGGACCCTATCTTGGGCATGGGCTGCCGTTTTGTAGGACCTGATCGTGAGGTGGCTGGCTGTAGAGTCCCAGGGCTCCAGGGCTAGTGCTGGCTCACTGGTGTGTGGAATCAGGGTCCAGGAGACTCTGGGGCTGCTTCCCACTCTCTAGTAGGTAAAGCCAGGTCCTGGGGTTACTGCTGGGCTGCTGGCAGGCAGAGCTGGGACCTGGAGTCAGGCTGCAGGGCCCCGGGATCTCAGAGCTGTGTCAGATCTGCAGCGGGGAGGGGAGGTCCTGACACAGTTAGGTATGGGGCCTGGGATGTTCCATAGCGTACGTTGGCCTGCTAGTGGGCAGGGCTGTGGCCCAGGGCAGTGTCTGGCCTGCTGTGGGGAGGCTGAGTCCTCAGGCTGTGGGCTTGTGGTTTTCCTGTGTCTGGTGTCCTCCCCCAGGGATGAGTCTGGTCCAGAGGCTATAGGAGGCTTCTTAAGAGGGCAGGGCCAGCGTCTGTCCACTAGTGGGTGGAGCTGGGTCCTAGCCCTCTGGGGGCAAGGCCACGTCTAAAGGCATGTTGAGAGGCAGCTGTGGGCTCAGGAAGCCTTTCAGCAGCCTGTCTGATGGGCCGGGGGCTCAGTCCCCACCCAATTAGGTGCTTGGCCTGAGGAGTCCCAACACTGGTGCCTTTGGGCTATTGGGTGGGGCCAGGTCTTGGTGCTAAGGAGCTGGAGGGAGAATTCCACAAGGGCAGCCACGAGCACCAGTGCCCACATGGTAGAGTAATCTCCCCAAAATGGCTGCCGCCCGTGTCTATGTCCCCAGGGGAAGCTGCAGCCATCCTCTGCCTCCCCAGGAGACTTGCCAAGACTAAGGTCTAGGCCAAGGCTCCTATCAAATTATTGCTTTTGGGTCCCAGACAATGTGAGATTCTGTGTACACCCTTTAAGAGTGACGTCTCTGTTTCCCCCAGTCCTTTGGGGGCTCCTGCAGTTAAACCCCGCTGGCCTTGAAAGCCAAATGACCTCAGGACTCATCTTCCTGCTGCAGGATATGTGGACTAGGGAGCCCGATGTGGGGTTCAGAACTCTCACTCCTGTGGGAGACCCTCTGCAATATTTATTATTCTCCAGGGGGTATGGGACTTGATTATGTGGCTAGTTCACCCCTCCTGCCCATCTCTTTGTGGTTTCCTCTTTATGTCTTTAGTTGTAGAAGATCTTTTCTAGTAGATTCCAGTCTTTTTCATAGATGGTTGTTCTTCAAATAATTGTGATTTTGGTGTGCTCATGGGAGGAGGTGAGTTCAGGGTCTTTCTACTCTGCCAATCTCCGGTTCCTTCATTATAAAAAGATTAAGAATTCAGTGACACAATCAAGTGTCTGGCATGTAGTAACACCAACAGCTAAGAATTACTGAACGTCTGCTCTGTGATAGATACATTCTAATTGCTGTTCTTGGTTGACGCTCTTAATACAATGACTCTGTTACCCATTTTATCCATTAGAAAAGAAAAGATGTTTCCTGCTCAGTTTCACATATCTTAGAAGATAATAGGGCCAGCATTTGAACCCAGGCACTCTGGTTCCCTAAAACTAGAGTTCTGAATTATGGCGCTGTACTGCCAACCCAGAAACAGACAGGTAGCAAAGCCTCGACAATCCTAGCCTGTCTCCTGATTCATTCTGTGATGATTCGTATCACTTAACCCATCCATTTACAGAGTCTTCAAGAAGTAATTACATAACTTGGTTCTATAATACAGATTGTTAGTCTGTAACCATCCCTTGTAAAAGTGTGCATCGGAATCATCTTGGCATTTTTTTAAACACAGATGCCTATACCCACTGAGTCTTGTGACCTTCTAAGGGTGGAGCCAAAACAGGTATAATTTTCGTAAGCTTCCTACCTGATTTCTCACTCAAGAGCCAATAAATCTGTTTGAGGGGCCTTGTTCATCACAGAAGAGTTCACTTACTTTCTCCGTGAGACTCAACTTTAGTGCCTATGAATCAGAATGCTCAAGGTTAGGGCCTGGAAAATTTAACAAATTCCCCAGAATAGTATTTTGCACAACAGAATTTGAGATTCGTTGTCCTAGGGTTAAGACTTAACTGGCAGAAAAGTTTCTTTCCTCACAAGGCAACAGGAAAGTCACAGACAGAAATGTTGGTGTCGTCTCCCCAGTCACTGACCCACTGATGGGGAACTACCTGGTCTTCATCTTACCCCCAGAGCAGCTGCTTCAGCTTCTTCCAGGTTAGATGTGCTGCTCTGGCACGATCCATTGTTAAGCATTTCGATTGTCTTTGGGCAAGTCAGCTCTTTGGTGTTTCCTCAGTCAGCTAACAGTGAGAAAGCTCAGGCTAGGGCATGTTAATGAAGCTTCTAAGTCAGCCACAAGGTTTGACGCTTTAATTTGATGTGATTTATAAATTGCCACGGTTAATTCTGTTGTTGCTCCCGAACCCTGCTGTTATGTAAGGCAGCTGCCTTCTGTAGTTGAGGTGTGCCTGTATCCATTAATGGATGTCTTGGTCGCAGACGCAATTTTATAACAGATGTCATTTACCTAGACTGACACTGCATATGGAAATCCCTGCTGTTTCCCTTTTGCACACCAGTGAGAGGAAGCTGTTTCCTTGCTGCACTCAAAGTTGTATTGCTGTCAGCTAATGATTCAGAACGCAATAGCTAACTTAAAAAAAAAAACAAAAACCCACCAGGTGACATTTCTCAGTATGGCAAAAAATAACCATTTTTGCATTATATTTCTTGTGAAGCAAAGAAACTTAGTTATACATCTGAAGTCCAAATCCTATCTGGGCTTATCTTTTTTCATAAAAAGGATTGTGGTGAAAGCTACTTCATTTCTTTTGATATTAACACTCATTTTTTTCAACTTTTTTTCTTAGTTCAATATGCAAAATTTTAAGATAGACCGATCATTTATTAGCAGCTTTTCAGAACCAAACGTTTTTTATGGAAAGAGATGCATCATGTTTACATTCAGTTGATTATAAAATATAACACAGGATAAAAAGTACTTAAAGTAAATATGGTACATTTATTGTGATTTTCTTTAGGGCTTTTAAAAAACCTTTGTCCCCAATGGCCAAGAGTCAATTTATGAATTGTGTTAATAGGCCTTGGGATAATACTTCCAATCACAAGTAAATTTGATCTGCCTGGGCTCCAATTTGACATGCTGTGTATAATGTATTCTATTTTATTTTTCCTCTTTAAGGAAAAAAAAATTGTGAGAAAATAGGGCTGCTTATTACTACCATTAAGAGCTAACACTTGCTCTGTGACTGGGACTCGCTAAGCATGATCTCATTAAACACAGACAAAACCCCCTGGGCCCAGAGACGATCATCATCCCCCGGAGTAGTAATTAGTGCTATTTGCCAAATGTTTCTTGCTATCCATCTCCTAGGCAACTGATCTGATTCCACTCCCCTAAATTCCCTGCCCCTCTTTGAAATTAGGCATGCCTATCAGCCTGAATCCTGAGTGACCATAATGAGCAGAGCACTCTGTCTACCCAACTTGGACATGAGAGGCAGATAAACCCCCATATTTTGGTGTCATTTGTTACCAGCACCTACACTACAATGTCCTGATTGATGTATCCTCATTTTCTGTTAAGAACCTAGCACTCTCTATTCTTCATTTCCCCCTGAAAATACAGTTCCATACTGCTCCCTTTGTACAGTTCGTTAAAATTCCTGCTCACCTCTAACTTTGTGGTGTAATTTTCTCAGCTCTTCTGAGTACCACCTTTGTGCTTCTCACAAGTGTTCACTGGTAATCATCCCCCTAAAATGGGGATAGGGTGGGAAGGAGTTTAAAGTTCTAAAGAAAGTCTATTCTGTCACTTACCTACTGAAAGGTAAATGGCACCAGTCTTCAAAGAGAAACATCTCCATTTCACTCTGTGGCTTGGGAGGTAGGTTCATGGTCTCTCAGATACCATGGTCAGTTTTTACTGTGTAGTGAGTGTTTAGCTGTGAGTAACCTCTTTAAATGTTATTACAGGACTCTAGCTAACAGCTCTGTCATCATAGTCATTGAGGGTCAAGGTAGAATTCAGCAAGTTAACTCTAGTGTTTACTTAGATTTAAAAACCTAAACTGTGCCATTTTCTTGCTTCTCAACCATAAGCAATTTATATAATCATAGTGTCTCAGTTTCTTCGTATATTCCTGTAACATGGGGATTATACTGGAACGTACATTTGAGGTCAATGGAAATATTAAATAGGGTCACATATTAAAAATTTTGTGGAGTAAAAGTTATCACTAATCCCCCTGAATGTGGTAGCCTGTGCAGAAGATGAATAAAGCACAGACTGTTGCAATGCAGTGTGATGGTTTTTATAATGGCTACAGGTAGAAAGGTATGTGAGCATGGAGGAAGGAGAATTTAATTTTGGCCGAGGGAACCAGAGGAGGCAAGATTTGAATGAAAATCTGAAAATCAAATTTTAATAGGTAGACAAGGAGAATCCTGGCAAGAGGAATATCAAAGCTGTGGTATAATGAGAGCCTGGGCTTAAAGTACAAGGAGAAAGGATCATAAACAGAACCTGGAAAATTAACCAGCAGTAGTTTGACGTGTGTGTGTTTGTGTGTGTGTGTGTGTTTTGTGCTTTAGCTGTTTGTCTTGTGTTTTGGTTTTTATCGTAAGCTACTCTAAATCCTTTTTTCAAGAACGTGAAGTATCAAAACAGACGCTTTTGGACAGTAGTGCTTAGCCCTTAACACCTTTCGTGGGAGTTGTTAGACAGCCTGCTGAAAGTCAGGACAAGAGATGCCTAAAGGGAGGTGGTCCTCGTGGTGGAGGAGGGACACAGGCACAGACAAAGCGTACATTCGGAACAAGGATGGGATCAAAGGTTGAGGGGCTTTTTCTACGTTTAAGTGATTCCTTATAACACTTCCACGTATTGTGCAATGTCTCTCTGCACCATTGAGACACATACCACTTAAGCATTTTTCTTTGTTTACATTAAATACTTCCTCTCATCTTCAGTAATAATGCTGGTGAACTCACAAGCTCTGTATATAATTTTCTAATACACATTAAGAGAAATATGAACATAAAATGACTCCATTGTCACAAAAATCACGTCATTTATCCCACCTGGTTCATTTAACACATTTTGGAGAAAAGTGTTCTTAACCAGTCCCAAGACAAGATCCTGGCTGGAAGATAATGACATTTGTACCAGCCCGGCTATTTCTAGTCATAGTGCTTTTCAGAATCAGCAGATTTCTAAAAAGGAGTTAAGCATACTGAGGGAGCAGAAAGAAAGAGAAGTAAAGACTTAAAAGGCAAAACCCATCAGATCTCTGCACAACTGTGAGATACTACGGCACAGAGGATAGGACTGTAAAATCTAGCAGCCACTGCCTGGGTTCAGATTCTCTCTGCTCCTTGCTAACTGGGAGCTGAGCAAAATTCCTTACATTCTTTTTACTCAGTTTTCCCATCTTTAAAAGAAGACTACTCCTCTACCAAAAAAGGCACTTGTGAGGAGTAAAAGCTGATGATTGCAGGGTACTCACTAAGGGAAGAATAAATTACTCAAATCACTTTTTAAGGAAAGACTCAAAAATATTACCGTACCTTCTCAAAATGAATACTTCTCTTTTTTTGTTAACTTAAGGGGGAAACCCCACACTACATAATGTCTGACAGTTGCTACATACTTCTAGCTTTTTTCAGTCATGTTTCTGTCACTTTCTTGGGTCCATATCCAACAGCTCTGTGTCCCATTTCTGCTCCTCATCTATCCCCTCTTCAGTCTGCCACAGACTCGGGGACTGACAGTTTTGATGAGGTTCTTACTGCCCAGAAGTGTCTTTGCACCATTATTTTCAATGGCTTTTATAACTGAAACCATCTGCTCCTTTCCCCCCTCTTTTCCTGTTATGTAAAACATTTCTGCAATACAGAGCAGAGAAGAAATGCGGTCCTGGACCACTGTCCTGCGCTGTGCTGTGCGTTAATTTTCAAGCAGCTTGGCTCTGCAGTGCTCATTTCTCCAGGAAAATGGCAAAGTGTTGATGCCTGGAGGGCCTGACTTTGCTTTTTTCTTAATCATAAGTAATTAGAGAAACTGCCACATGTTGTTTTGGATAGTGTTTAAGTTCCGAAATGCTTTGAAAGGGGGGATATCTACAGCCAGATTAAAGATATCCAAAGGCAAATTAGTATCTTCAAAAGCTCAAATGGGTTGATTTGTTACTTCAACCCACTCTACAACACCTGGCTCTGCATAAAATTGAAACTCAGCCTAAGAGAAAAATATGTAATGAGGCACCAAAAAAAAAAAAAAAAGAGTCATGGTTCAGTCTCTATGCTGTGCAATTAACCTTGTAGGCAGGAAGGCAGCAACATGTGGGATGAGGCAGGCCATTAAAGCCCCTCAAAATCTCTCTCTTCCACAGTAACCAAAGTGCCCTTTAAGGAATTATTTCTTCCAGTCTTAAAAGCATCTTAATTACTAAAACTCTACTTTTAAACTGAAGGTATCTTCCTTAGATGATACTTCTGCAGGTCCAAGTTTCATTTACTTGTCTCAACATGTCTGCTAGCCAGGAGGGAAACTGTGTTGAAAAATAGGCTTAAAGAGGTTTCTAGGTTGGGGGAGCAGGAGGATAAAGGACAGGCGAGTGGACAGCTAATAGTGAGTCACCAAAACCCCGAGGTAGACAGGATCTCGGTGAGGGATGGAAATGAAAGATGCTCTAATAGCTACGCACATGCCTTATCCGTGCAGCAGGTGGATGCCTACCTGACAGTTTTTCCTAATGCAGTTACTTACCGTGAACCTGTTGAGACTTTTTTCCTACCCAGCAGTAACCACTGTTAAATTCAATGTATCTAACAAGAGAAACCCTTTAAGATGTTCATGGCATGGAGAATACTTCCAACTCCCCTCCCACTTCAGCACCAGAACACTCCCCGGGAGTTCTGGTCCTGGTCCCATCTGGGCAACATGGCTAGAGGGAGGAGAATCAAAGAGTGAATAGGCAGTTGGGGTTCAGGACATACAGCCCTCAAATAGGACACGTTGGCAAACTGACTGTCTCAAGCTGAAGGAGTCTGGGGAAGTGGTAGAAGCAGAAAAGTCAAAGATCACTTTGATCTCCTAGCTCCTCTTTCCTTCTTCCTTGAAACAGATCATACATCCCCATGTGAGAGAGGCCCTCCCTGCACCCAGAGGAAGGGAGCAAGAATACTAACCAGCAGGTCTTGCTAAGCTTCCCGCAGTTTATTACAATTACCTCACACTTCTCCCACGACCACCCACTCTTCATCAAACCCAGCATGAATATACGAAGTGTTTCTTTGTCACGGAAAACTAATTTAAATGTGTATGCTTTTCTCCTGGTAGTGTCTCTGTCAGTTTAATTTTCTCACCCAGTCATGGACCCTAATAGGATCAAGGAAAGATCTTCTCCCCTACAAGGCTGAAGCAATAACCAGAAAATGCAGAGATCTTTCCAGTTGTATCAGCTTCTCCCATAAATTTCTGACCTAACTCAAAGCAGGTTCCTGTAGCTTCATTGCCAGGGACTGTAGACATTACTAGCCCATGGATTCTCTCAGCTAAGTGTACAGAAAAAAACGACTTGCTCACCTGATCTTTAAGAGAATTCAGCATGCTTACAGAGCTACGTCATAGTGTAATTTTGTACTTACCTTGGATACAAGTAGGATGTTACCACATACTTCATTCTAAAAGGAGCTGGTAAAATCCAAATGTCCCCTCAGCCATGCACTTTCAACCTCTGGATCTTAAAAAGCGATGTCAAGACTCTTTATGACTCTGAATACACACAGCCTCCATCCCCACATAAAGCAATGACAATAAATGATGATGATCAAGAATGTTTAGCATTGCAACAACCAGTAGTATGCCAGTGTCCTTGTCCATGAACTCTGACCTAAAGGACTGGCATTTTCATGGAAAACAGCTTTCTAGGAAAAGCAGATCATTAAGGTGTAAAGTGAACCAGAATATTGTCTTGAAGAGATGTCCAGCCACCAGTCTATAGCTGAGGATGGGGGAGCAGAAAGCCCCAACTCAATTATTATGTGATCTTGTGCAAATCATTCATGAACTCCAATCCTCAAGTTTCATTGTTGTGAAAAGTGGGAGGTGGACTCAACAAAAGGCTTTCAGTCATCTATGGGGAGCCCTCTACTTTCTGGGAAGTCACCTCAGGGGTTCCTGCAGGGTTGTGGGGGAGAAAGAAGGTGAGTGAGGCTCCAGTCACAGGCCCTGCTCCTTCTCCTACTGCCCTACCCTTACTAGGGAAAGGGCGTCGCAAGTATTAAAACAGCCTCCACAAAGCAGAGCTTCCATCATCAATATCCTTCTCGAAATGGACTCACACTATCCGTAAAGTAAAAGCAACTTCAGTTCTGTAATATTGCACCCTTCTCAGAGCAGTCTGTAAACTAAGGTGAAATTTTAGTTCTGTAATATGGCATCCCCAATTTATTTCCCCCAAATTTCTTTTATTTTTAAGCTGTGCCTTTGTTCATCTATCTTTGTGCCATGAATAACTTATCTGATGATTTCTGCCTTTGAAAATTTTCCCCATTCCTCAAACCCAGGTCAAGAAATACTGATTCCCATGAAACCTTCTCTTTTCCTGTTTTCCCACTTGTTCCCCATTCTTTCCCACCCTTGCCTTTCTGCCCATTGTATCACTCCTTCAGATTTATAAATCTGTGGAAAAGAGTGTGTGTGTGTTTAAGTATGTAAAAGGAGAAAGATTCCTCTAGGAAATAAAAATTTGAGATAGGTATTTATCTTGTGTTTATATTTACACATGCTTGTATGCTCAATAAATGCATACTGAATAGAAAACATTTTTAATAAACATTTCTACAGCTCACATGTGTATGTGAAAAGTCATCGGGACTGGATTAGCTGGAGGTCCTCTCCAGTTCTCAAGCTGTGGCGTTCATGTAAAACGTTAGTCACATATGAACCTGCACATTTATGCAGATGTGCCCGTAGTGACGCATCAGAATGCAGCATTCTTGTAGAGACCGCCTCACACCACCCTTGTTGGTAATGCTTTGGGGATGGCGTTTGGGAAAAATAAGTAACAGAAATGCAGTTATCGTCACTGAATTGTTCTCAGGGGTCGGATAGCTAGAAGGGTGTCCCAGATTGCCCTGGTTCAGCTCTGGACCTCATCTCACCCGAGTGCCTGGCTCTGCAGTATCTCTGCTCTCAAGCAGTCCCTAGAGTCTCCAGGGGATGTTGCACATGTGGTCAGGGTGCACCTCGCCATCTGGGTATTAGGTTGTGTTGCCAGGTCTCCCCTGGAGATCTGCTGTGCCCACTGGGCATTTCAGTGCTCCTTGAGTAGCTGCACTTTGCTGCCAGGGTTCTGTTGAGTCAGCCACCCCAGCTAAGTGCCTGGAAAAACACTGCTCTGCCTGGGGCGGTGACTCCTGGTGCTTCCCAGGGTGCCAAACCAGCACTGTTTTTCTTTCAGTTCTCACAAGTCTTTATGAGACCAATTTGTTTAGTTTCTGACTCTATTCTTTTTGGAAGCACTGAACAATAATTCCTGGGTCCAGGGAAGGGGGAACAAAGCATGCCTTTCCCCTGTCCTGCTCTCTTCTGTCTTGTGTATAATTCCCTGTCCAAAATATAGTATTTGCTCTTGGTCAGAAAAAAAAAAACATGAACAACTATAAAATAACAACCACAACTACAACACAGCCAGAATAAGAGAATAAATAAAATGCATGCTTATCTATCCATGCTAATAGACATATAGATACCCGAAAAGATCAACAGCAGAAAACCCAAATTCTGAATTCCAGGTTTGACTTAGCAGGTTTCCTGTCTACAGAACCTACCTGTCACCAAAGAACTCTTCACTTTACGAACATCTCCCAGTTTCACGGTTCGATTTGTTGGTTTAACTGCCATCTGTTGAACATCATTCTGCCTTCACATCTTACGTTTAACACCCCAAATCACCCTGTGAGGTTGAGGTTCTTGTCCTCACGCGTCTCTTTCAAAGTTAACTCAGAGTAACTTTAGTTTGATTTTGCCTATTTTAGCAGCAAACAAGAAGTAGATCTCCAAAAGTTCATTTGCAGGTGTCAGATACTTCCACATTAGGTACATTTTCATGTGCTTTTTATACCATCTCTGCATTATAACCTTTAAATCCAAAATAAGAATGGAGACATACATTGTGATTTCTTTCCATACCTGTCCATATGGCTCAGCCTGACCTGATTTTGGCTTTGACAGGAGTCGGGAAAAAATATCTGTGTGTGGGATGACGAACAGAATTAGAAACAGAGTGACTGATTAAACTATTGATTACCTCCACTGCTTAAACTAACACATTAGACAGTTTAAACCACAGAAACCACACTCAGATAATTAAGTAGAGAACCTGATCCATACCCAGAGGAACACACATAATATAAAAGTACTTGAATCCATTGCAACAGCCTACACAGAGAAGTTCACCCAATCTGATAAAGTTCTCCCAGGAGGTAGCTGAAGAATGGGGCACAAACCAGGCCAAGTATATTCATATTATGAGATTGTCCTTTTCTAAGTTAATTCCCGAGTTTGCATGAGTAGGTTTTATTAGAATAAATTATGGAGATAGAAGAGTTCTATTAAAACCACTTCAGAAACTATAGAAATCTGGGCCAGACAAAAGATGATTTAAAAAAACTAGATTCCATCCCAAGGAGCGATAATAAAGAATCTGCTGAGGACAGAAGTAGTTAAGCTGGAATGAAGAACGGAAAAAGTCTTCACCGTGGAATAGGACAGAACTTGAAAAGGAAAAGAGGATTCCGGAGGAGAAAACATATGAATAGGTTCAGCTGACTTGCGTATGTGACTGCCAACGTAGGAATTTTTCTCTAGACACTTAAAAGGCAAAAATCCCAGTTCTTTATACTCATTGTCCCCCATGTTATTTGCTGCTCAGTATTCTGTCTCCAGTTTCCCCTGAACTTATCACGCTACTCATTCATTTCTTTAAAAAAAAAAAATACCCTTTCCCCCATTTCTCCCCCTTACATATCCAGCTAATCCTAACCTCTCTTCATCTCCCCTGTGATTTCTCTGTTGGAAAATTCCCTTTTCAAAGTTAAACGTCAAATCAAACAGCTTTTGAGCACTCCCAGCCTTTCTTGCTTCTAACTAATAAATAATGAGAGACCCCATCTGACAGCCCACAACCACCACTTAGATCTCTCTTCTGTCATGCCTGTGTCATGTTAAAGATAAATCCATACCTTACTCCTTATTTATCAAAGCAGAGCATTTTTCCTTCCATTGGCTGATAGAAATTTGTCCCAATCTCTCTAGTTTAAAAGTAAGTACAATAAAAGCACAACCAGAAGTTCTGATTCCACCTCCATTCTTGAAAATTTCTGCTGTTAATTCCAGTTTATGAAAAAAAGAGGGTATGTAATAATATACTGTATCGTCTTTTCTCAGAAATGCTCACTCCTTATGGTGTATCTTAAATAAGACAAATTCTTCCTAATAGTCCTGTCATCTTACATTTAAATTCTAAAGCAAACATTACATACTTAAACACTTCATAGTATTATGACGGTTTTATTCCTTCATTCAACAAATACTCACTGAGCACCTACTAAGTGTCAGGTACCATTCTTAGTGATGCTGCAGTGCCCAAAACAAAGACCCTGCCTAAAGGAACTAAAATTCTTCTATTACCCACAATTGTGATTAAAGAATGGAGTCCAGAGGAATAGGTGACCCTCGCAAGTTTAATAAATAGCAAATCAACTTTGGATAATCCAGAAGCCTTAATGCAATGTCTCTGGTAACAAATGTTGAGAGGAGGCATTTATAGCATTCGTTTAAGTTTTCTCTTGATAATTTCCTGCCACAAGTTCTTTATCAGGAAAGAATTGAATACTATATGGAAATATTTAATTCAAAGGTACTGAATCTGTCTACATGCCTAAAACAACCCAATTATCCAAGACAGACTGCAGTCCCACTAGTAGTGGTGGCCAGGATGCCAGCCATGTAGAGAAACTTATTTACTGGATAATTAGGTAAAATTGAATCAAGCAACTAGTAAGAATGTTCATCATGGAATGTGTTTTCAGGCAGAGCCTACTGTAAAAAAGTGGTTTTTCAGGTAATTGCTAACAATGTGAACAGGGAATTATAGGCCTGAATGTGACTCACTGATTGATAGCTGCCACTTGGCCAGCACATCCCTCCTTCTGCCATCAAACAGCCTCATCGAAGGGAAAAAAAATTCACATGTCACTGTACCCTGCGCTACCCCCATGTTTCCCCATTAATATTGTAGCAGCAAGATTTTCTTACCTGTATCAAGAGGGATACAAGCTTTTAGAGTTCTTCAGTGTACATCGTCTTCCTCCTCCTGCTCTGTATCTTCTTCTGCTTGTTCCTCTCCGGCCCAATAGCTCTTGAAGTCTTATTGCTTCTATCACCTACATGCCACTAGAATTCATCCTTTGGTCTCCATCACCACTCTCATGACACAAGTTTTCATAATACTGAACTGATACAGGTATTTCCCAAGTAGTCTCTCACTATATCCTTATTTATCACCTATCCTGAAACTAGAACTGTTTTTTTAGTGGCAAAACCAGTTTTGCTCATCCTCACTGCTTAAAATTCTTAAGGACTGTATGATAAAGTCTGAGGATAATATAATATATAATGTGATAATAATCCTGGCCTATTTTTCAAAGCTTTGTGTGTATGTGTGCATGTGTGCAGTCAACTTCAAACATGCCGAAGTATTTGCAATTGCTCACAATTACCAGTTTTTCTTGCCTCTCGTTAAGAGGCACTCTGTACCTGAAATTCCAGGCCTACATGATGAGTACCTTACACATCAGATCTCATCTAAAATGTAAATCTATTTCTAAAGTTTCTTGTATCAGTCAGCTTAGGCTGTGTATTCCATGGGTAACAAATGACCCTAAATCGTAGAGGCTTATAACAAAACGTTTACATTTTGTATTCATGTTTGTGGTCCGTCATAGGTCAGTTGCAGATGAGGCGTGGCTCAGCTTCAGCATCTAAGAGCATCCCTGAAGGCACACGTACCTCTCCTGTTTGGTCCGTGCCGGTCTCGTCAAAGAGTTAAAATAGGGATGGTGGAACCAGAGGATGGCGGCCCAAGGCTTCTGCTAAGAAGTGGTGCAAGTGAGTTCCACTCATATTTCTCTGTACAAAGTAAGTCATGTGGTCAAATGTAGCATCAATGGAAAAGGAAATATAATCCTCCTTTCAGGGAGAGGCTGGTAGGGAAGAACCTGGTAAGAAGAAAGAGTAAATATTTTAGAAAATGGCCTGCCATATCTCTCTATGGAATGCTACCTTTTTTTTCACTCACGCATTTCCACAGTATGTATTATATATGGTCTGTTTTTTTCCATAGCATAGATATGTGTGTGTAGAGATACATACGTAAGCGCAGTAACTACCACGTGATTATAGATATTTACCTACCAGTTCTAGAGAATAGTGATGGTGATCATCAAAGTGTGTATGTGATCTTCCACACTTAGGATGCTTGCTGTTGAAATGAAGGAACACAGAGCAGGCACAGGGGTCACCATTTTATAGAATCAGGGTTCCATATACATTTCTGCAACTGATCTGAAGCTAAAGAACCTGAGGTTTAGAGATATTTAGTGATTTGCAAACAGTCACAGGGCTTCATAAATTCAGAATTTAGGATTAGAATTCAAATTTCTTACCACCTAGTCCATTTCTGTGTATGGGATGGGAAAAAATACACTTTTTTTAGAAGTTCACCAAAAATGTGTTATCATACTGATATTACACTATCAGAAGTTTGAAAGGTTATTACAGGTTTTCTTATTATGTAATAGTAAAATTATGTAATTTAAATAGTAAAATTACTCATAGCAAAATAGTAAAACACACAGACTCAAATATTTGAGAAACAGCTTGTATTACTGGGCCTTTGCATCTGCGATTGTATTGCTGTGCATCCTTGGTTTTAATAGTGGGACGTAAAATATAATTTCAGTAAGAACAGGGACTTTGTTCCCCCTGTATTCTCAGTGCCTAGAATAATGCCAGCAGTAGGTGTTTAATGCATAGTGTTCAATAACCAAATGAGTCAGATAGGCAGGAGAATGATTTCTGACATCACTGACTGGTCATTTTATACCTCACTTACTTCCAGAAAACACTGAGATAGAATGTTTGCTAATGAAACCGTATCAGCTGTGTCAGAGTCTATTCAATGAAATTCCATACATACAGCTTTGTGAAAAAAGGATTATATATTCAAACAAATTTGGAAATCAATATGTAAGTTGTTCCTTTTTAAGGTTTGTAATAAAAATTTGAGTTTTAGGAATTTTAAGTCTGGCCATGGGGAAACCAATTTAAATGTCTGTGATACAGGTTTTGTCACGCTTGTGCACTGTAGAATCCCTCTCGTAGCTAATGCTTGGAAAAAGCTCCTGTTACACTTTCAGGTGAAATACTTTTGGGGAAACACTGCTGCTTGTCCAGAACTAGTTTGTTAGAACTTTTTTCTTTGGTCATTTCTATGCTGTTAAAGCACAGCTCCATCAAACTGTGACTCTCAGGTCACTTTCTTTATAACATTAGCAAGAGAGAGACTATTTCTCTTCTGACTGTCTTTTTCTACTCCCGCTTCTCAGTATCTCTGTCACTGACAGTACCAGACAGGAATTTTGAACTGACTGATACCGTATTTTGTGTGTTGCATTAATATTAAATAAATATTTTACTCAACTCCTGTTATATATCTGGCATTGTTAGGTACTGGGAATATAACAATTAAAAAAAAGAGAATGATACATGATACATGAATTATAAATTCTAATAGAAGGGAGACCAGCAATTTTTAAAAATTAAAATATAAGGTTTGCCAGATAGTTAACTGATGAAGTGCAATAAATTAAATAAGAAGAGGGATGGAAAGTGACATGGCAGGGGGATTGCAATTTTAAATGTGATATTCAAGAAATGCTTCACTGAAGGAGGAGAGAGATAAAGCCCTGAAATTATATGGGGAAAAAGCATTTCAGGCCAAGAGAATAGTAGGTGCAAAGGCCCTGAGGTATGAACCTACTTTCCCGTTTGAAGACTATCAGGGATTTCATTGTGACTGGCATGGACTGATCAAGGAGCGTGGAACAAGTCAAGAGGGAGCATAGGGCCAGGTCCTGTTGCGCTCAGTATGCTATGTAAGAACTTTACCAACTGAAGGAGATAAGAAAGCAAGAGAGTTTTGAGCAGACAGATGAAATGAGCTGACTTAAATTTTACAAACATGATGCTGGCTGCTCAACTGACTAGAGAAGAGAAATAGCAGAATCAGAAAAGCCAGTTGGAGCTATTGCACTAATTCAGTTGAGAGATGGTGGTGGCGGAGACAAAAATATTAGTGGTGGAGAAGGTACGGGAGATATTCTCATTGTGGGATACTGAAGGTAAACCCATGGCACTTGCTTTTAATGTAAAATGTAGCGTATTTAGAGATTTCAAATGCCACTTCAAAGATTTTGGCTGGAATAACAAGACAGTTAGCAGTGCCATTTACTGAGATGGGTGGGGGGGGGTCAGAAATGTGGTTTTGAACATGCTAAGTATGAGACGGCAATTAGATGAAGCCATCAACTGGGAATTCAATTATTCAAATCTAGGGTTTAATTTAGGTGCGCAAAGTGAAAACACTGATTTCAGAAATGAAAGCAAGCAGATGACATTTAAAGCCACAGCACTGTAAGAGATGGCACAATTCAACTTTGAGAGCACAGAATCATGAGGACCTGGCAGTGGAGACCAAAAGCATGGTCAGTGAGGTGGAAGGAAGGCAGGGGCTTGGGGCAGCCCTGAACCTCTGTGAAGGTTTGTCAAGGGGAAAGAGGGAGTGGTCAACTGTGCTAAATACTGAGGATAGATCATCAGATTCAGTAACTGAGGATTTGCTGGTTATACTGACAAGCTGTTTGAGTAGAATAGTAATAGCAAAAGCCAGATGGAAGTAGGTTCCAGAGACAGGGGATAGGACTTAGACCATAATTATGTTCAACTCTGTGTTGTTTTGTTCTGAACGAGCACAGTGAAGTAGAGTGGTTGCTGGAATGCAATGTATAAGCAAGGTTCTTTAGGTTATTTTTGTTTCTGGATTTATACTATATATATATATATATATTTTTGGTAGTAGAAATTATAGTGTGTAGAAGCTATGCTCCTGTTTTTCCAGTTGAAAGAGAAAATTGAGCACATAAGGGACAGATTTATTGTTGGATCTATGGCCTTGAATAGTTGAAAAAGGAAAGAAAAAAGTGTTTAAGTAAAGAGGCTGCCTTAGGAATACAGAGAGTCCATTTCTGGTAATGAGGGAAAGGTAAGGTTGGTTATGGGTGCAGGGAGGTACATAGATATGCTAGTGGGGGCAGAAAAGATGGCTTTTTAAAAATTTTTAAAGTAGTATAAAAGCAAATCATAAGTTTAGAAGGAGGGGCATGTAGGAAGTTTTTTGTAGGTTTGAGGAGAGGGGAGAAAGTATCAAATAGTTATCTGGGATAATAGAGGAATGAATGGAGCAGGGAAATATAACAGGATTATGTCGCTACACTAAGGAGTAATTCCTGGTTGGCGTCATGAAATTAAAATGAAACTTACCAATACATTTGTGGGGTTTTCAGTAATCAGCTGTTTCATTGATGCAACAATCAGGTGCCTGTAAGTAGGGATTTTCTTAGGGTTGGAATTTTCCAGGTAAGCATGATGAAAGATGAGAAGGGCAAGGATGTGATGGTGATGAGGGAGTAGGCATCTCAGCTGGTTTAAAAATAAGAATGCTGTGGAAGGAGAAGTGAAAAGTAGGTAAGCAGTAATAGATTGTACACCCTGGTTCAGTTAAAGACAAGATGGGATGTGGGTTCTTGAAGGAGTACCAGAGAGGAGAGAGGGTGAGCCCGTCCAGGAACACACACAGCTCTGGAGCTTTAGTCACAAGAAATGAACTTTAGTTCTCCTCCCTGGCACTTCCAGCCTCATCCCCACCATCTGCCTTGATGATACAAGGATGAATCCCATCCTGCCCTTCATCCCTGTCTACATCAGTCTAAGATGCCACTGTCACCCCACACCCCAGACTAACTGTCCTATACATCTCCTGTATAGATGTACGAACTTACATCCCTGGGTTACATGCAGAGCAATAGTTAGGTTGCATCTTTCATACTTTTCTTTTTTCTTCCATATTTCAAAAAATATATATATTCCAGCCTGACAATCCAGAGCGAAGATTTTGATATCTGACTCGGGAATATTTTTCCTCTCATACTCATGTTCCTACTTTCTGCCTTCTTCTAAAAAGGTATTTCATCATTTCACATCATGACCAATTTTTAGAATACAAAGAACAGCAGTAACTGGTTAGACAGTAGTTACAAAAATGTTTGCCTTTAAAAATTTTTCATTTTTATTTTTTCTTAAAAGCCATGGCTCAAAGTATGTTAAAGACAGGCCTGATTTGAATCTAGGCTACGACATGTACCATCTCTGTGACGTTGGATGTGCTTCCCTCAGTTCTCTAATCTGTATAATGGGGACATTGGAAATGCTGAATGAGGCAATGATTATAAAGCACTGAGACAGTACTTGGTACGTATTGAACATAGCTATCTGACATACTAGTAGAGCTAAGTTTTAGTATTTATTTTTGTCATTACTTCTAACCACTATTAAAAATGCATAGTATCTTGAATAGAGATAAATTACTAAAAGCAAGTTTTCCTTAAAAATTAAGTTGTTAAAACTGCTGTTAATTTAGTACACCTATATGACATGCATATTTTACAAAATATCAAGGGTGTAAATCACCACAAGATAGAGGATCTTGTTCTATTTCTTCAATAAGCTAACTGCACGATTTCTGAACAAAATTAAAATTTAGTCTGTAGAACAGTGAACTTCCCTAGGAGGCATGTAAAATATATTTAAAACTTTACTGAAATGTATCATCCTTTCAATATTATAAACGTAAGAAGTATCTAGAAAGGAGCACTTTTGTTGACTTTCTAAAATCAACTACAGTAAAACAGAATGTCTTGGAAATAAATGTAAAGAAAGAGGAATTGTTCTTCCAATCAAATGCAAAAACTGCCTAGTATTTATAGGCATATTTTCTATAAAGTATATTGAAAATACAAAAAAAACAGTTTTAGCTTGCACTTTTCCTCTTTCACTTAGAGCTTTAAAGCCTTCTTACATACCTTTATTCTTTCTTAACTTCTGGCCACATCGCCAATTTGGTTGCCACCCCTACACTATTGTTCCTTTAGACATGCTGCTGTCATGAGATGTATTTCATTAAATGACACAAAGGTTTGGTCTTCTGTGACATGATGCTAATTAGCTGGGCCCCAACGGCAGGTAGAAACCTTCTACATGAGAATGAGCCTCACCTCATTGAATATACTTTTTAATTAATGTTCCATTAGCTGGCTGACAATAATTACATTCCTATCTGATCGTTAGCCCAGGAGTTAAACATTTATTAGGTACCCTCCATCCCTGTTACAACTCTGGCCCATCTCCCCTTCACATAGGTCATGGTAGGAACAGGAGAGGGAAAAAGGACAGAAAGCCAGTTACCTCCACCATCCACCTCTCATTTCCCTCCAATGGCGCTTACTTTAATTAACAGAGTTAAAATAGTGCAGCCAAAGTCAGCTTATTGGATTTTTAAAGCACAGATCCAGAGACTGATTGTTCATTATAAAGGCACTTATTAAACTCTATTAACCACTTCACTTTTGGTAGCAAAGAGTCAGCAGAAGACTAAATCAGGGACAGCACCAGTGAACCAAGGAGCAGCTCTTCACATCAGAGACAGAAAATCAGGCCAGGAAATCAACCTGATAAGAGTTAAGTGTCCTATTAAGATGCTCCCATTTTTTTCATTATATTATTTTAAAATGACAGCAATTCTCCTGATTTTTCACTTTACTATTTAAGATTTATTCTGAAATAATTATCATACCTTATAGATAACAGATCTCTGGCATTTGAAGCACTACACTGTCATGGAATATTTTAATAGTTCGAATAAAAAAATTTTATTCAACTATATGGAACCAGATGTATTTCCCCCCTTACATACTAGTGTTTCTGTTCTGGTATAAACCTTCATTTTCTGATTCTTCATGCTGTCTTTTTCCTTTTGAGGGAAGGCTACTAAAAGTGTCAAATATACTTATAGGTAAATACAGAATTCTCCATCATTTTGCCTTATACCTAGATAATACAACTGCAGTAGTAATGATGGAATTCAAAACCAGACATTTCACACATTCTGAAATTTCTTTTTCTAGAGTTGTGAACATACTCTATTTTAAAAATATTGCTATGAAAACTGATGAACAATCTTATTAGATGAATTTTAGCAGTTTTCACTAATGATGATCTGAATATAAGGAGATACAGAATAATGTATCTTATTTTAAGGATTTATTGATTCTCTTCAGAATCAATAAATGAAGTTTTAGTTTTATTCATTTTCACAAATTAAATCATTGATCACATCCTTGAGAATATAGCTTTATATTTATGATGAATCTGATTTCTGAAAAAGCCTTAAATTGTGAAAAAAGGGTTTATATAAACTTTGGCTTTCTATTTAAAAGAAAAATATGCATGTGAAATGATAACTCAAGTGTGTTAGAAGACATAGCAAATCAGACAAAAATTCTAGCCTAATGTTTATCTGGATAGCCTGCTCTGCTCTGTCCCATACATACCATTTCTTCATAAGTCAACCAGTGTTCACTGGATTTAGTTATGGGACATTCTTATGTCCTTTCCATTTAAATGTTAAGAATTGGCTGAGTAAGAGAAAGCTCTGGAATCATGTGAAATGGAGGAGGTGATTGTAAGACCTGTGTGCAAAAAGGTTGGGAGCTTAGTTAGCAGGGTCAGAATTAGTACACACATGACTCACTCCAAAAACTCAATCTAATGGGCTAGAGCAAAAAACATCAACTGGAGAATATGGTTTTTAGTACCATTTATATGCTGACAACTCCCAACTTTTTCTCTAGTCCAGGTTCTTCTACTGAGCCTCTGGTATCCAACAACCTGTATAGGTCCACTTCTGTGTCCCACAAACATTTTATCTCAACATACTCAAAAGTCAGGTCTGAATTTTAGCCCCCTAAAAGCAAAGTTTCTCTTCCAGTTTCTTCCACTTCAGTAATGAAGCTGAATCTATCTAGTTGCTCAAAAAGAAAACAGATAATTTTACAACTCCTAGGTACCTCACCACTCACATTCAATCACAAAATTTTATAAAATTTGATGCCAAATTGAGACAGTTCTGGCCACTGCCATCACTTTAGTCTAAGCCATCGTCATCTCTAGTCTGGATTACTGCTCCAAGTCCAGACAGTAGAAACCAAGTTAGAAATGCCAGTTAGGTAAGAATTGTATACTGTAAGATACCCTCTTCTCCAAAAACAAAGATAGATAAATGATTAATAAAATACAAAAATTGTAAAAGACATAGATGAGGACAGAAACATCATAAATATTTACATGCATCAAAAGGCAAAAGAAACACCAAATGTGAGCGAGGCTCACGCTATACACATACTGGCCCTCTGCGTTCAGAATCAGATGAAGGAACCAGGGAATTCAGGGCCGTTGGGTGACAGGAAAGTACGGAATCCGCATGAGATAGCCAGCCAGAGGCAAGCTCAGTGTTGGAAACCAGGGGCTGTAGCAGGCCTTGCGCTCACATGAAAGGAGCGCCACAGAAACTGCTGCAGACCACTTCCCGGGGCCACAGATGGCTTAGGGTAGCAGGCTAGGATTACTGTAGTAACCACTAGAAACATGCTATGAATCCAAATTAAACTAGAAATAAAAAGAAAACAAAGAACAGGGAGGATAAATAAATATCACAAACTAATATGTCAGATGTAAGCATAAGTAAGAAATTGCATGGCATGGACTTAATGGTCCATTCATTAACTTAACTTAGTTAATACTATATAGTCTTATGGCATTAATGGACTTAATGATATATAGTCAAAAGATAAAGCATGTAAGAATGGGTTTTTTTAAATATGTGAACTACTTTCGGTCAATATGAGTTATATCTAGGAATAAAAGTGAACTTCCCAATGTGAGCCTGATAAAGATACTTACAAACAACTGTGGCAGACAACACATTTAATGGTAAAATACTACCTTCCTCCAGAGATCAGTAACAGACAGGGTGTTTGCTGTCCACATTTCAGCATTAATTTTAGCTACAGCAGTGATACAAGAAAGAAGAAAACAAAATACAAGGCATAAGGTTGGAAAGAAAGACCTAAAACATCCACCGGTATAGATGACATGAACATGTACATAGAAAAATAAAACCAAACAAAGCCAAAAAATCTAGAGAAAACATTGGAAGCAATAAATTTAGCAAACTTACTGAATATAAGGTCAATATGCATATATCCATTTTGTTTCCATATAGTAGTTATAAATAATTAGGTAAATTAAATTGATCTATGATACAATTAAAATATCACAGATAATATCAAATTCCTAGGGAGAAAAATCTAAAGCAAGGCAGCATCACAAAAACAAAACATTACTAAAAGTAATTTTACAAGATGAGACTACATGAAGTAATGTACAATATTCATGAATTAAAAGACTAAGGGGGCAGTCATAGCTTAAGTGGTAGAGCACCTGCTTAACATGCATGAGGTTCTGGGTTCAATCCCCAGTACCTCCTCTAAAAATTAAAAAAAAAAAAAACTAATTACCGCCACCCTCTCCCCACTGTTAAATAAAATAAAAAAAAATAAAAAATAGTTAAAAAATAAATAAAAGACTAAATAAATTAAAGATGACAATTTCCCCAAATTGATTAGTAGAATCAAAGCAATTTCAATCATAATATGACCACGCTTTGTATGGAATTTGCCAAACTGATGCTAAAGTTTATATGAAAATGCAAAGGCCCACAAATAGTCAGGACAGTACTGAAGTGAGAGAACGTGTTACCAGGTAAGAACACATTATTTTAAGCTAAAATAAGTAAAACAGTGTGACATTGATGCAAAAATAGAACAACAAGCCAACAGAACAAATTATAGAGATCGCATAAACAGACCTATTTATCTAAAAATAAGATTATGAAAAAAAAAAAAGATTATGTACGTGTAATTGAATACTCTTGATCAATGGAAATATAGGAACAATATGTATAAAATATTGATCAAAAGAAGCAATACATTAAAAAGCTATGACATTTTATATAATGTACAAGTTTTAAAAATTATGTAGGGGTACAAAAATAGATTTATGTATTATGTAGGTGTAGATTTTAAATATATACTTAAAAAAAAAAAAAGCAGGGATATAAATTCCACAACAGCCAGTGGTTACCTCTAAAAAGGATGGAGAGGGTTGTGATCAAAAAGAGGTATATTGTGATGGAAAGGATACAAAAAATATTGAACATAAAGGGAAAGAGAAACTTACTTGCTTTTAAACCAATTATTCTATCAGTAGTAAAAAGTCAGTCCACAGATGGGATAAGGTATTGAAACATATATAACTAAAAACAGTTTATTTCCAAAGAATATACAGTGTGCTTTCAAATCAATTACAAAAAAACAAACCCAATTTTATAAGGTTAAAGGACTTGAACAGAAATTTGATAAAGTAGGATTTCCAAATGGCTTTAAAATATAAGAAAAGATGCTCAGACACATAAGTTATCAGGGAAAAGAAATAAATCCAAAATGAGATTAATACACACAGTGAACAATTCAACTAAAAATAAAAACTCTGCTAATACTAAGTGCTGGTAAGAATGTAGGCCAACTGGAACTTTCATGCATTCCAGGTGAGCATGTAAGTTGAAACTACTGCTTTGGAATATGGTAGTTTTCTGCTAGTATTGAACATAAACCTTATGAGCAAGCAATTTCACTGCTAGGTGTATACACTTCAGGCCTGTGACACATATACACCAAGAGTCATGTAGAATAACATCCATAATGCTATTAATTGTAACAGCCCCAAACTAGAAACAGTACAAATGTCATGTAATTATTAATAGAAGAGTAAACTGTGGTCATAGAACATGACACAGTAAGAATAATGAATGCGCTGTAGCTACATGCAAGATCAAAGATGGATCTTATAAAAATAATGAGCAAAAGAAAACATGAAAGAATATATATCAATATTTTCAAAGGTAAAATCTAATTATAGTACTTAGATACTTAAGTAGCAACAAATAAAAATAAAGCAAGAAAAGGATAAAAGCAGGACAGCACTTTGGAGAGAATGGAGGGGGTACTGACCGTGCAGGAATGGCTTCTAAGAAATCATCTCGGTGTTACCACTTCTTATCCTTGGTGGTATAATTATGGTAGTATCATCCTTCACACAGGTATTATCATGACAACTCATTAAATTCTTCATTTAATACAATTCTATAAATACGTACTATTTCAGATTTTAAAATATAAAGGTTCAAAACCCCTTTCTGGGAAGATCTTACTGGAACAGACCAAGCCCCATATTCACAATCTAGTGGCCAAAATAAGGGGTGAGGATTTTCTAGCCATTGCTGACACAGTGGCAGTTTGTTATTATAAAGGTTCCTGAGATGCTGGTCATAGGTAATGCAATGAATCACAAATGGCATCATTTTTTTAAATGTTATAGACAAAAATAGGATGCAGCACATAAAAGTAAGTCTGTTTCATGAAACGTTTAATTTTTATGTGTGTGATTATACAGATTCATATACTTAGTAACAAGGGAATGTATACTTCAACATAGCATGGGGAGATTTTTGGATAAACATTGCTAATATTGGCAGAGGAGAGTACTGCCAATTGAGCTCATTCTTTTTGGGTAGTACCTTATAATTCATTTTTTTGAGACATAAAGACTATAAATCATTTGTTTCCCTACCAATACATTTTATTTTAAGAAACATACTATTTTAATTTGAAATTCTTCAGATGTGGAAAGGTAAAAATAAATACTGTTGGGGGAAGAACATGAAACTTGGGAGGATGTTTGCTTATTAATAATTATCCTCTCTGTAACCGTCTAAGCTTGAAAATTTCCAAAAGCCATATGCATGGGAGTAGACAATTTTAACATGTAAAGATGGGCAAGAATCTCCAAGATGGTGTAGATATAGCTTACAACAGTATTTCTGGCATTTAATTTAAAATCAGCAAAAGCATGCAAGCTTGAAAATAAGGAGTTCACAAGTCATCAGAAACCATCACTTCCAACAGGAATTCTGGTCGAAAGGTTCACTGAGTTTTAAAACATTCTACATGAAACTGAATTCTGGTGTTGGGTTGTGGATAAAGAATCAAAGACAACTTGCTTCTCTTATAATGATGATTTTTGGTGTTACATGATGGCTCATAAAATTACAGAGCATATAAAATCTGTTTAGTGCTTTTTGATAACTAGAAATCATGACAGTTAACTAGAAAAAAATTTAAGTGAAGGCTGGAAACTTTTCCCTACCTGTTTCCCACTCAAGCAAAAGGGAACTGAGTACAAGGTACTCTTCTTACTCATTCTGCTCATTTAAATAGTGAGCTCTTTTCCTTAGAGGCTAAGCTACCTTAACTTGTAAACAAAGGGGACTCCCCCCTTCTCATTTTTATAGGGAGAGTTATCTATGCCAGATCCATAGAAGAATGTTGCCAAAAATGACACAGTTAGGTTCAGGAGACCATCAAGAAGCAGAAGGGAGTGGAGCCTTTCCACAATTTTCATTATAGCAGTCAGTCACTCACAAGTGAATATCCAGAGTTATTGTGTTGAATGACATTGATTAAAAACCAGGCTGTACCATTTGTGAGCTCTGCGCAGTTGTACAAACCACCACCCAAATTCACCCATCCAAAGCCTAACAAATTTGATAAATACTAATGAAACAGAATATACATGACAGTTTCTTATTGAACTCTACAAAGCTCCTGAGAGGATCATGTTTCTTTTTAATCTGTTTTTTTCCTTCCTTTAAAAAAATGGGCTAACTGGAGCATTGTGCCCAAATAATTAATCAGTTGTTTATAATTCTAAATACTGTCATATACATTGTATTTTAGATTTATTCTCTAATAAGACATTTTTTATATACATTGTATTCAAGGGGAGACAAGGAATTTTTAAGTTGCAAAAAGGGCTCAAAAAAACCACCTAGGCATAAACAAAAGAGAGTAGACTGAGAATATCTCTTTATGTCTATCCTTGTTAAATTCTTATAGAATGAAAAGTAAGAAAAAATAATAGTCAATCTACAGTAGAATTCAGAATGAGTGAGGGGACTTAAGCAGACAAAAGATTCCTAGAAGACACAAAGGAGACAGTGGAGGAATCAGGGCCTTTTAACAAATGAGAACTTTTCACTGGACTTGGGAGCCATTCATTCTGGCGATAGAAAATGAGTTTCTAAACTCAGAGTTTGCCAAGTAGGACTGGTGATTGGGTAGAAATCAAGAGGAATAACTGAATTACTATTTTACAGGATCGCTCCCACCTCTTCTGAAATTTTGAGTTGGCAGCAGACTGTGTATCCTCAGGCCAAACCATGAGGAATGTTCCCTAAAGAGACAGAGAAAAGCTGCCTTGGAAGAACTAGAACTGCTGGCCCTGATCTCGTCACAGAATAGCGCCCTCCTTAATTACAGTGAGTGTCAGGAATGGTCCTACTTCCAGATTTCACTTTGATACCATCAGGGAATTGCAGCCATTACACTCAAAAGACTCATTGGACGAACAGGTAAGAACCCCCAAACATTTATAAAGAATCTGTTGTTTTTAATCTGAGCTTGACATTAAAAATAAAAATGAAACAAAAAAGGATAAAGATGAAAAAAAAAGAGCCACTGAGCATAAAAGCTCTGATAATTTGGAGATTGCAAAGGAATATAAAGTTTGTATTTTAAGAAAGTTTGAAAAAAGATTAGATACATTTTATATAAATAAGTAGCTTGCAGAATTCTACTTCTGGAAACAAAGGAATAACTAATGGGGATTTGACCTGTCACCATAAAATAACTAGAACACTGAATAAAATATACAAAATGACAGGTTGCAGGCGTTTGGACATCAGGTAGAGCAGAACTGTGATCCCCGCAAGAACAAAACCAACGGAGAACTCAGATGGCCTGTGCTTGCTACCTGAAGACAATTTCTTGACAAAGGCATGAGCAGGTTGTACCAAGCAAAGCATGGTGGTCTCACTGAGTTGAGGAGACAAAGTCCAAAGTTCAGGATGAGTAAGATGGCTAGAATTTGAAGAAGAGGGTAGCAGAGGAAATGGAGATACATTTTTCAATTTAAAGAACATTTTTTGAGTAAATAACATGTCTTTTGCTTCCATTACTGTACATTTGAGGGTGACTGATGACTGAAGCCGGTTTGCATTCAGCAGCCCACAGAGCAAAATGCACCTGTTCTGCAGTGATTGGCCTCGGGGGCAGAACTCATCTCACTCGACAATAGTGAGTGACCAGCTGTCCTGTAACTTTTCTCATGACACCTCTCACCTAATGTCTCATCTCTAAACTGCTTTATATCTTACTTGCCCTGTGCACAATCAGCCACTCTGATTAGTTTCCTAAGGTGGCCGTAACAAAGAACCACTAACTGGGAAAGCTTAAAACAACAGAAACTTACTATCTCACAGTTCTGGAGGCTAGAAGTCAAGACCAGGGTATCAGCAGGGCTGTATTCTCTCTGAAGGGTCTAGGGTGGAAGCTGTTCCATGCTTTTCTCCTAGGTTTTGATGTTGGTAGAAATCCTTGACGTTCCTTGGCACGTAGATACATCGCTCCATTATTGCCCCATCATCTATGGCCATCTTCTCCCTGTGTCTTCTCTTTGTGCCTCTCCTCCTTTAAGAGCACCAGTCACTTGGGTGAAAGGGCCACCACATACCCGTATGACAGTATATTAACTACATCTGCGACAACCCCGTTTCCAAATAGGCTCACGTTCTGAGACAGTGGGAGTAAGAACTTTAACACATCTTTTTGGGATGTACACTTCAACCCAGAACACATGCCCAGGAGGACCATATGTGAGAATTTCCTAGCAGGACGCCTGAATTATTGAACACATTTTCCACCAGGTAATAAACTAAGAGGCTCTCAATTGCAGCAAACAGTATATTCATGTTCAGGATTTCTCATAGCAGCATTCTCAAACTTGTCAAACAGATAGTTGCAACATAAATACTTTGACTTAAAGTGGAGAAAAAGAACTCTGCTTTTCTGTCATGTGAACACTTTTGGGGGGGGGATATAATTTTTAAAAATTCAGTTTTCTCTTCTCTGCTATTTTAATCAGAGTGGTAGTTTTCATATCCAGCATAAACACCTCTTTTGGGATGCAACTTCTCATTTCAGAAAGACATTGCAAAGGTAGATTTATCATAAAAGGTTTACTGTCTCAGTCCTCATCCTTCTCAGATTTGTATTGCTAAGAAATTTCTTTTCTTGACATGCCTACAGAAGGAGCCATAATATATCTCCCAGGCAACCAGCCATTTATATAGCTGAGATGATGAAAATAAACCTAAGGTTTATCCCATGTTTTAAAAAGTGGGTTCAAATTACCCTGCAGATTGATATAATCTCATGGATAGATAGGTCTTTATTCCTATAATGATTTTACCTACCTGCTTATTCTGGCTTGAATTTCTTGGGGCTAAGGATCCATTTATGTGGCAAAAGGAAACGAGGCTAAAAATGCTTCAGTTATTCAACTCTCTGACATTATCAAGATGAACCCAGGATTTATCCTGTGTTTAAAAAAAAGGTCTAGATTATCAGTTGATCAGTATGATATGCATAACAGGCTACTATTCCTGCAGTGATCTTGCCTACCTGCTTTTTCTTGCTTGAAGTCTCTTTGAGTGGGGACAGGGGTGGAGACTTGTATTACAGTCAGAAATGAGGTTGACTTCATAATAATGCTTCATGAATTCAATTTCACACTGCAGTGTGACTGACTTGTTTTAGACACTTGCTCATTTTTCAAGTTCTTTTTTGTTTTGTGGGGAGATAATTAGGTTTCTTTATTTAATGGTGGTACTGTACTGGACTAGAACCCAGGACTTCATGCATGCTAAGCATGCGCACTACCACTGAGCTATACCCTCCCCCTGTTTTAGATACTTTCTTGCAGCAGACTTAGAGGTGACAAGAAGTATCATCTTCCTTACCCCCCCCCACAGGAACGATATCTCTAGTAATTATGTGTATTTTCATCAAGAACCCTAGAAATCAGCAGCATAAATAGTTTCTTCATTTTAAGTGTTTTGAGATTAATCTAGAGACCTGAATTATTCAGGTAATTGTTCCTCACATAAAGGTTGGGTCTGGATGCACATAGTTAAACATTCAAAACTGAATTCATATTTTTTCCCTTAGAATCAGTTTCTCTCCTGTTCCTTCTTTCAGAGAATAGATCATCACTAATCTAGTTGCATAAACAAGAAATCTAGGTGGCATCCTTAACACTGAACTCTTCCTCGCCACCTACATTTAATTGATCACCAAATGCTGTCCGTTGAAAGCAGGAGCTGCCCTCCCTCCCCTATCATTGCAGCCACCACCCCAGTCCAAGCTTCTGTCATGCATCAGTAACTTCCCATCCTAAGTTGTAACCGCTCTGGAATCTCTCCAACCCATTTTTTCATACTGCATTCATCCATCCATTCATTCAGCAGGTTTGTGGTGAGCACCTACTCAGGGTCAGACACTAGTCACTGGGAAATGTCAGTGAGTAAAACAGAGTGCCTGCTCTCACGAAGCTAAACGTTTTAGTGGCAGGAGACAAGCCATAAATATACAGGGTTAAATAAACAAAGAATTATACAGACAAAGGAGAGGAGTGCTTTAAAAAAGAAGTAGCTCAGGGGAGGAAACAGAACAAATGTAGAAAAGCTTTTTTGATGCAATTGTCAGGAAAAGCGTCTTTAATAAGGTGGTTTTGAGGAGATACCTAGAGAAAGGAGATACCTGGGGGGAAGAGCATTCCCAGGGAAGGGAGTAACACATGAAAAAGCACTGAAAATGCTTATTATGCTGAAGACCAGCAAGAAAGTAGTGTGCTGGAGTATCATGAGTCAGAGTTACTGGTAAGACATTAAATCAGAGAATGCTGGCAGAGGGACAGAAGATGCAGGGCTTTCTAGGCAACATTACAATCTTAAGAACTTATTTTGAGTGAGACAGGAATCCTTTAAAGGAATTTAGTCAGAAGAGTTGCTTAACTTCTTCAAATTTTTGGAAAGTTATTCCGGCTGCTGTGTGGCAAAGACTCTGTAGGACATAATAAAGGTGAAGGAAGAAAGCCAGTTATGCATCTGCTGAAATAGTCCAGGAAAAAAAGATGCTTTTGACTAAAGCAGTCACAGTAGAGAAGTTAGAGGGGCAGACACTTAAATCTGCCCTGAAGATGGAGCAGACAGGGTGTGCTGCTGTATGACACATACAGTGTTAGGGAAATAGAGGGACTGGAAATAACGACCAGATACATGGCCTCAACAACTGGGAGATGACACCACCAGTCATTAAGTTATTATTGCTGCTCGGTTCTGGAGGTAGTGGGGGGGAGAGGAGGAATCAACAGATCTGTTTCGGTATATGCTAAGTTTTAAGTACTAATCAGTCCATCATGAGAAATGTTCATGGAGCTGATTAGATGTAGAAGTTTGGAGTTTGGCAGAGGGTTTGGAACTGAAAATGTCTACACATCACATCATGAGACTGGAGAGGATACCCCTGCAAATACACAAGAAAGAGCTCTCAGGTCTGAGCCTCGGGCACTACAGTATTTGGAGGTCAGGACGATGAGAAGAAACCAACGAAGAGAACTAAGGAGAAACAGTCAATGAAGCAGGAGGAACACTGAGAGTGGCGATCTCCATTAAGCTGAAATGGGATCACAGTACCTTCGTGCCCAGGAGTGCCCGCTGGCTTGCAGTTCCCCATTCTCCATCTGCATGCTTTTGCACCACCAGGGCTAAATACCTACAAACTGCAAACCAGATTCCAGTAACCATCGGGATTTTTGTTGAATTCTTCTAATGAGATGCACTGAAAAGAGATTAAAAGGTGATAGAAAAGGAAGGAGGAGCTATTTTATTCAAATTCTTGGGGCAATTAAAATGGCAGCTGCAGTGTCAGCGGGGAAATTGTGTACAAAGGCACAGAACAGGCTCCAGCTGTGTCAGTGGAAGTGTCAGGAAATTCAGCAGGAGGACAGAGCCCTATTCCTGCTCAGCAGCAGTAGCATGTTTCCGAGGAGCATCACTGCTAGTAATTTTTCTAAAGTGTCCCCTCGTGGTTTCCCCTCTAGGGCAGTCACAGCTTCCTGGTCTTTGGTCAACAATATTCTTCTCTCATTTGTTACTCCAGCTCTTTCCGTAACTTTCTGATCATTTCTTTCACTTTATTGCTTTCCGCCTGGAGAGTGGTTCACCCTTTCCTGACAGAGCCATGACCAGTCTGGTACTTGGTTTGATGAGAGGTCCCTCAGAGGTGGAAATCTGGGGTTGACTGTGCTTAAACGCAGTGGTCACCCCAATGCCAATGTAAATGTAATGCTGATTGTCCACAGATAGTGATTTACGGTATGACTGTAAGGTTAGGCATTTGAAAAAGACAATAGAAAATTGGAGGGCTAGGGGATAAGTATATAAATGAACTTCCCATAATAGGCACTGTGTGAGGGTACTCACATCCAATATGAATAGTCTTCTGAGAGCACACACTGCAGAGAAAGAGTTCAATCATCAGGGGGAACTATATCAAATAAATTTTGTAGATATCTTTTCTGTTGCCTGGGACTTATTCAGTGAGCTTATACACAAACTGTCCAGAGCATCAGGTATAGTGGTGATGCAAAAACTTGACTTCATTGAGGATGAGCTGGCTAACAATATGGCAGTGATAATAGTAATTACCCTATCAGAAATTCTTGAATAGTTTTCCATTTCTCTTAAGATAAAAGAAATTAATATTGATTACAAAGTTCTACATAGTGTAGCCCTGTATCAGTCAGGATAATCTAGCAAATCCTGCAGTAATAAACAGCCCACCAGTCTTCTCTCAGGCTTAAATTATTTTTGAAAAATGGTTTCTTTCTGCTCCCTGTTACATGTCCATTGTGCACTAGCTGTGGCTTCACATAATCCTTTTTGAAGGATCAACAACCATTGGAAACTGTGCTGGTTGCTTCAAAGGAAGAGTAATGTGAAATCACTCTCATTTCATGAACCAATGCACATCACACACAAGGTCAGGCCTAAATTAATGAAGTGAGAAAATATAATCACACCATGTGACCAGGAGAACTGGAAACACATGACAGATGGACTGACAGCTACTGCAGTCCACTCCTTTAATCATCAGATACCCAGTTCACTCTCTTTCCTATATCCTTCTTCCCCAGAGAAGGCAGCTCAAGAGTCCCATATGATCACTGCATTCAGCTCAAACATCAGTATCTTTCACTCTTGTCCAATAGTCTCTCATGGTGTTTGGTCCTGCATAAGTTATCTGACCCAAAATGCAAGGGCTGGGATAGTAAATCACAGTAAGTAACCCCATTCAGAAGGTGGGAGAATGTGAGCTCTACAAAAATGACTGCTTCACGGCAATTCTGAAATCTGGTCAGCTCCCGTGGGGGCGTTTACCCCGATGGTAGAAACGATCCTTGCTTAAGCACAAGCGTTGTTATTTGGGAGAAGCTGTCCAGGCTGTAGTTCCCCGTCGTCCTTGACCCTGCCTCTGGGAACTCTATTTTCCATTCAGTTTCACACCTGAAGGACTCAGAGTGTAAGCTCGCCGTGGCCGCTGAGCTGCTTTGCCAGCCTGCTCCTTCCCGTCAAAGTGAGGACCGACCGTAACAGGCTGTCTGCGTTTGTGTTGTTCCTGTTGCTGGTGCTGTTCTTGTCCTTGCTCGGACTCGTGATGTCTTTGGTAGTCCAGCGCTCTTAAAACTTTCTCTTTGATTCCAATAAATTCCATACCTTTCTCCATAAACCTGTTAGGTTTTTCAAAGTTTCTCTCTCTCTCCTACCTCTGCCTCCTCTTCCCCTTCCTCCACCTCCTCTTCCCCTTCCTCCACCTCCTCTTCCCCTTCCTCCCTCTTTCTCTCTCACACACACTTTTAATCTAATTGAAATCCCGCTTTCATTTAGCTGGAAGAACACCTGTGATTCCTTTTTTCTGAGCTACTTTTCTCAGATTGGAAGGATTTTCTAGGGGTCACACTCTCAGTTGAACCTCTACTCAGAGGAATGCTAATCCATTTGGAAGTTTTCACCATGGATGTAATGACTTAACTTGATCCCTGCAACAAAGCTGCCTTTTCACCTCGCTTTCTCCCAAAGCATTTTTAATGTCATCTTGTGCTGCTTTGACTTACAAAGCGGTTACCCCATCTCACTTCAGGAAAGCAGGAAGATGTGTTAAGTTGCCGAGTATTAATGCTGCCAGGAGCCTCCACTGGCCTCTCGGTTCCTCATCCAAGTCATCCTCTCTCCTGATACAGGGGCCTCTCCCAGCCTAACACAGTCTTCTTCCCCGTGTTTACTCAGTTAAGCCTGTCTCATGTTTAAGACCTCAGCTCAGTTATTACTTAGAGCAGCAGGCCTTCCTTTACTTGCATGACTCAGTCAAATGTCTCCATCTTAGACTCTTAGTCCTGGGCACTCTGGGTACCTCTACCTAGATTACCCTCATCATGTGGACAAGGGTCTTATGTTGTCACCATTGTATCCTCAGCATTGCCCTGTGCCTGAGACTTAATAGGCGCTAAATACCTACTTCTTAAATAAGTGAATGCATGCAGCCGAAAAAGACCAACTCTTTTTCCTCCACCGCCTCTTATGCCCTATCAGTCAAGCCCTATCAGTATGAGATGTGATTGCTCTCCCATCTGACATCTCCTCTCATTACCACTGTTATCACCTGTGTCCTTATGGCCACATCATCACAATGACCTCAATGTTCTCTGCCACATGTAATGCACTGTGCACCTACAGCCATATGAACATCATGGCTCCTGTTCGAATATCTCCAAGGGCAACTAAAAACTAGCTTAAAATAATGTTTTAGTTCTTAAAATCACCCCCTATTGTCTGTTTTAACTTACCAGCATAAGTGCCCAAAATTCTAATGTTAGAATCCCAGGAGCTATTCTTCACTAGAGCAGAGGATCTTCAGCCTGGGAACTCAGACTCCCAAACAAAATTATCTGCACAGCCCATCAGGCCTTACTTGATATTCATAAAACATCTGCATTCTCAGCTCCCTGCTCAGAAGGCAGTTGTCCTTCTCATGCAACAGGAATGAAGGACTTCTCAATATCTCCCGGTAGTGGGTTAGCCCAAACCAATCCGGAACAAACTTTTTCTTTGTGAAGGCTTACATTACTTCTTAATCACTCGATTCCACAGAGAGGCTGCTGATTTTTCTCTCCCAAATAAATCGCTCTCTTTAGTTATCCTCTGTGGTATGTACAGCAGGCTCGAATGTCAAACACAAAGCTGACTGAAGGAGTCGGGGAGCGAGCATGCCGATCACCTCCCCAGAATTCCCTAATGCAGAGAGATGATTTCACGGCTTTGTTAGTTATACTAACAGAGTGCATTTCTAATGCCTCTTCTCTTCATTCATGAGTGTTTAAACATTTTAATGAATATGTTATTTACAGTAATAAAGTCAGAGTCTGCTATTAAATTAATAGAGCAGTGTAACCAAGAATCCCATAACAGCAGTTTATCCCTTCTCAGTCTTACTGAGTTCTAAACACAAGATTCCTGGCCATTTGAATCCTCTGCTAGTCTATAGATGTTGCCTAAATGCTCTTTGGCTGCAAATGATCATCAAATTCAAATTAGCGTGTGTAGGTGTACGTGTGCTTATGTTTGTGTGCATATTTCTGTATCTTACGCTTAGGTAAGTTACATTCTCTATAAGCCACAGTTTTCTCATCTATAAAATGGGAATAATAAGTGTTTCCCTCAATGGGTTGTTCAGATAAAATAAATGAAATATTATGTGCAAAGCACAATGCCTGACCCAAGTAAAGGCTATAAATATTAGCCATCAGTATTATCAGATGTAAGAGCTGGTCATGGTCACCACTAACCCACTCTGAACTTTTTGAAAATAAGAAAAAGGCACCCATTCTTGCAAGGGAAGCAAAGTGAGCCAAAGCATAGCACTCTGTCAGTGGAGCGTGGACTGGATTTCAGTCCACAGTCACTCTCTTAGTTTAACATGCTTGTGTAGAGTAAAACTTGTCAAGCCAAGAGCACTGGCCCTTGTGTTCATCTTGCTTCCTTCCTCCCTACTTCAACCATGCACATTTTCTCTTTTTTCTTTTGTTGATCTTTTTTTTTTTTTAATTTTGGAATGAGTTGGATTTCACACAATTAGTTGAAAATCATCTCCAGAAGAAAAGAATTTCTACTACTTTTTTGGAGTCAGTCACATTAAAGAGAAGGATTTTGTCTTTTATCTCTGATTCCTGACCACCAAACCCTGAATTTACCCAAGAAAGGAAATTCAGTGACTGATTGTTGTTAATTCATATATTCACTCATTCAACAAAGTGTGCCACTTACTGACTTAAAATTTAAGCTAGGCTTAAATTGATAAATCCTGTTAGGCAGAATTTCACTTTAAATACCTCTAATACCATGACAACACAATAATTAGAATAGATCTGTAGACCCCTTCCGTATCTTAAAAATCATAATAAGCACGTGAAATTGGGAAGGAGGAACCAAATGATATGGAAAATTAAGTTCTTAACCAGACACTGTCTTCAAGATAGGAATTGATCCAAATTTAGGAAACGATTTTCTAGCTTAAAGTTTCTTAAGAGCAGTCTTGCTGTTTCTTAATCAGGCTTGAATTCATGACTACACAGCCAGTCTAGCGTAATAGAAGATACTGAAATGTCCAAACAATTGACTTCCTTTCTGCTGCTGTTTCCCTGAATTAGCCAGTTTTTTGAGATCTAGTTGTCTGTTTACTCAGGTAACTCACTGAGTATAAAACCAAAGCTTTTTACAAAGCCTATGAAAGCATATATTTCAAAATCGTATATTCAAGCAGTGTGGTAAGAACCCAACACAAACGTGTAAGCATAACACTGGCTCAGTCAGTGAAACTCGGTGATGCCAAATCCAACGGGATGCTGACTGTCAAGTAATGGTCACAGTTACAGACAACCACACTAATGCAAAATCTTGATACAAAGACAGTTTGTATCGTGTCAAGGACAGCAAAATGTGTTTCTATTAGTTCAGTGTCACAGCCTTAAAAAAAATTCAGATATCTGAAGGGAAGTAATCTTCTAAAATCATAATCTTATCAACAAAGCCTGCCCTAATGGATTTATTTAAAATTGTACGTTATTTCCACATCTCCTTGCCCCTGTATTCCTGACATTCCTTACGTGACTGAAATTATTTTATTGCTAGAATTCATCCTTTCTAATACATCATAAAATTTAATTATTTACTATGCCTGCTGTTGGTTGTGTTTCTACCCCCACATCCACAAACTAGGATAGAAGCTCATGTCCAACATAGAACTAGAATGTGTGTGTGTTTTATCTCACCAGTGTATGCCAAGGACCTAGAACCTGTACAGGTGTACATCAAGGCTTTCAATAAATATTTGCTGAATGAATGAATGTCTCTCCTTTGACTGAAGTATTTTATCTTCTATTACATATACATAAAAATCTATTCCCTGGATCAAGGCTCTGTAGCCCTCCTCTCTCTCCACTTCATTTTCTCTTTTTTTTTTTTTTTTTGCCTACATCCCTCCAGACCTATCAGCTGCTGTTAAGTGATGCATATGCCACATTCTTTCCATAACAGGACCTTCTCACATGTTGTTCCCTCTATATGGAATACTGTCTTCTCCACTTTCTCCTACTAGTCCCCTGGTCTTTTATTTGCCAAGTTCTTAACCATTAAGTATCTTGCTAAAGGTTGTATTTCTAGAGGGTATTCCCGCCTGATTCTAAGCAAGCATCTTCCTGCCCCCTGCATACACACATCTTTCTTTTTCTCCCTCTTAGTACTAAACACAATTTACAACTGCATACTTACTTGTTTTTCCCCCTCTGCTCCTCCATTAGACTCTGTTGTGAGAATAAGAATTTCACGTTTTCTACTGGTTTCCTACACTTAGCACACAACAGACACTCCACAAATGGCTGATGAGTGGACAACTCAGTTCTCTTAGAACAAAGCTCTAAATTTCTTTTTTAAGGGATTTTCTTGAGAGGATATACAGTAAGTATCCTCGCTCTGCTTGACCCTCTATTTCCAAGATTTAAACTTGTGGTTCTAATTTGAAGTCAAAATTAAGTAAAATGTTCAGTCTTCATTACGTTTAGCATGGCCATGCAATGCTACGCCTGCAGCTTTTCAGAAGTTTCCAGATGTCTAGTGTCATGACTGAAACTACTAAGATGTTTGGGCAGCTTTTCCCTATTATTTTTTTGTGTGACTATGTATTTGAGAGAGAAGACTTGTGAAATGATTTATACTAGTTAATTACTGATGTGTGCATACACATACATTTTACTATCATCTGATCAATATGCAATTCAGACTGGCCTTAAATTTTCTCCACTTTTATTTCATATAAATTTATTCCTCCTCACTCAGTGCTGTAAAGTTTAACTAAAGTCAGTGACTGCATCTTGATTACTCTAATTACTTGACACATAGCTTGTGATCACTTACAGTGCTAAGTACTAAGCAAGGATCAGTTCTTCCTGTATTTCATTTTTTCTGAACAGCATCTATAGAAAAGACAGTTTGCTGGTCACTGGAGAGTGAGTGACCTACAGCCTGTCCTCAGTGATGTAACTGGACACACTCAGACTCACAATTTAGTAGTTGTGTTTGTTGTGGTTTTGTTTGCTTTTCCATGTTTAAGGAAACTCAGAATACCCCTGCCAACATATACTTGTTATTAAATGTACACTATGAAACTGTGCCTTTAAAAAAAGTCACTATTCCACTAGCCCATCATACTCATTTCCATCCTTGTACCTTACTCATATAACCTGCTGATCTGGACTTTGCTCCCAAGCCATTGACTCTTCAAGAAATCTCACATCTCCCTGAAGGGAGCCCTAATTATCACTAATTCCTTACAGCTCAACACTTTGACTTCTACAGTACTTACATCTGTTACTACCTCATTTTCGTTCATTCACATATTAACTAACATTTTCCAGACGTTTCATGGATGAGTATCTTGTTTTAATGGAATGTCATCATCATGACAAAAAATATAATTATTTTCCTCAAAGGGGTTGCTATAGTGCTAGAAAGATTTCTTTTACATTTGAAAAACAATGTAACTAACAAATAACTATAAATTTGCTCTTTCACATGCATTTAAAATTAAAAATTGAAGTTACTTTCTCTAATCCCAAACTTCTCTTCATCCATCCCCACTACTATAAAGCATTCGGTGCCAGGATTTCTTTACTTTTTCCCTGCTCTGAAAGTTTTTAAGTCCTTTAGCACTCAGTAACCTCTATTCCCAGTCCTCCTCAAAGTGAAGAACAAAGACTCATATCAGGACAGCCACTCACCGTGGTCCCCTCAGTGTTTTCAGAGGGACTCCACTTTCCTCAGCTTAACTTCTGTCATAGCAGCCATTTGTCTGGGCCTCAAACTCATCAATCACAAAGGATCTCAGGTATAGACTTCTGAATTTTTTTCCAAATTAAGACCTGTCTGTCTCTTTTTCTTTCTGTACACACAGTCCCAGAAACACATGGACACAGAGACAGACAGAAGAGGAGCTGAATCACTGGAAGGACTCTCCTAAAAAGAGAAGAGAGGCCCTTATCTTCATTGTCTTCAGAAGTTTGCATCACAGTCCCTAACTCTAAAGAAATATTAAAGAATTACAGTGGCAATAAAATCCTCACCTGAAGTTCATACTTATGAAGTTTACCCATTTGGTACATTAAATATTTTAAGTTCTTTTTATAATTTTCTATTTCCCTGGTAAGAATGCCTTCATATGAAGGTTTTTTGTTGGGGGGGGTGGCCCACTGTAGACTTACACTTGGGGAAAGGGAAATACTAAACTCTACACCACTCTAGCCAGCCTGTCCTAACTGGGGAAAAGGAGAGAGAGAGAAGCATTTGTGATCTTCACAATCAAGAGGCACAGGCTTACTAAAATATTCTCGCCCTCTCTCCACGTATGTACATATTTTTATATATATATATATATATATATATATATATATATATATATATATATAAAATGCCAGTTGAAACCACAAAAGCAAAAACAAAGGAGTGGAAGATAAAAAATAGGAACAAAGAACAAGGGTAATTAATAAAAGGTACTAACAAGTTTGGTAGATATTAATCCAATTGTATCAGTAACCTTTTAAAACTCCAATGGTCTAAATACACAGATTTAAAAACAGATTGTCAAGTTGATCAAAAAACAGACCCAACCATAGATTATGTGTAGGAAACCTACTCAAAATAAAAAAGATATATATATATAAGATAAAAATAGAAGATGGAAAAATATATACTGTGCTAACACTAATCGAAAGTAGGACTATATATTAATTTCAAGCAGAGTGGACTTAAAAACAAAAACAAAGGTCAAGGATAAAGAGGAATATTCCATAGTAGTGAAGGGATAAGTTCTCTAAGAAAACGTAATACGGTCCCTATTGTGTATATGCCTAAAAATAGAGCTCCAAAATTCACAAAGCAAAAACTGATAGAACTGCAAGGAGAAAAACAGACAATTGCACTGTCATAGTTGGAGATGTCATATCCCTTTATCAGAAATAGACAGATTCAACAGGCAGAAAATCTCTAAGAACATAGCTGAACTCAACAATACCATCAATTCCTGGATATAGTTGACATCTATCAACAATTGTCCAACAACAGCAGAATACATTCTTCTCAAACTCATAATGTACAGACCACCAAGAGAGACCACATTCTAGGCCATAAAACATGCTTTAAAATTTTTATAAGAATATAAATTCTGTAGTGTCTCCTTTTAGACTACAGTGGAATTAAGCTAGAAATCAAGAACAGGAAAGATAGCTGGAAAATCCCCACGTACTCAAAAAACACTTCTGAATAACACAGTAGTCAAACAAGAAATCTCAGAAGAAATTGTAAAATATTTTGAACAAAATGAAAATACTACTTATTAAATTTTGGAACATGTAGCAAAAGCAAAATGCTTAGAGAGAAATGTATAGACTTGGATGCATATATTGGAAAGGAAGTTCTAAAATCAATAACCTAGGTGCTCATGTTAGAAAACTAGAAAACGAAAATCCAAAGAAAGAAGAGACCTAATAAAAATTACAGCAGGAATCAGTTAAATTTAAAACAGGAAGTGAAAAAAAATCAAAGAAACTAAAAGCTGGTTCTTTGAAAAGTTTAATAAAACCGATTAGCCTCTCGTCAGACGAAGAAAAAGAGAGAAGGAGGAGGACCAAATTACTCATATCAGAAATGAAGAAAGGGGCATCTCTACAGATCCTGTGGTAATCAAAAGGGTAATAAAGAAATATGATGAACATTTCTGTGCCAACAAATTTGAAAATCTTTATGAAGTGGACCAATTCCTTGAGAAACACCATCTGACAAAAGTCACAAGAAGTTACAAAAAATCTGAACAGGACTATATCTACTAAAGAAATTGAATCAATAATTAAAAAGTCCAAATCCAAAAATGGGCAGAAGACCTAAACAAGCAATTCTCCAAGGAAGACATACAAATGATCAAAAAGCACATGAAAAAATGCTCAATATCACTAATTATCAGAGAAATGCAAATCAAAACTACAATGAGGTATCACCTCACACCAGTCAGAATGGCCGTCATTCAAAAATCCACAAATGACAAATGCTGGAGAGGCTGTGGAGAAAGGGGAACCCTCCTACACTGCTGGTGGGAATGCAGTTTGGTGCAGCCACTATGGAAAACAGTGTGGAGATTCCTCAAAAGACTAGGAATAGACTTACCATATGACCCAGGAATCCCACTCCTGGGCTTGTATCCAGAAGGAAATCTACTTCAGGATGACACCTGCACTCCAATGTTCATAGCAGCACTATTTACAATAGCCAAAACATGGAAACAGCCTAAATGTCCATCAATAGGTGACTGGATAAAGAAGAAGTGGTATATTTATACAATGGAATACTACTCAGCCATAAAAACCGACAACATAACGCCATTTGCAGCAACATGGATGCTCCTAGAGAATGTCATTCTAAGTGAAGTAATTCAGAAAGAGAAAGAAAAATACCATATGAGATCGCTCATATGTGGAATCTAAAGACTCATGGACAGAGAATACAGACTTGTGGTTACCAGGGGGGTAGAGGGTGGGAAGGGATAGACTGGGATTTCAAAATTGTAGAATAGATAAACAAGATTACACTGTATAGCACAGGGGAATATACACAAAATGTTATGATAAATCACAGAGAAAAAAATGCGACAATGAGTGTGTATATGTCCATGAATGACTGAAAAATTGTGCTGAACACTGGAATTTGACGCAACATTGTAAAATGATTATAAATCAATAAAAAAATGTTAAAAAAAATAATTAAAAAGTCCAAAAAAACTAGAAAGCACCAGGCCCAGGTAGGTTCACTGGTGAATGTCACTGTGCTTTAGGGAAGAAATTATACTAATTTTCTGTCTATCTCTTTTGGAGGATAGAAGCAGAAGGTATACTTCCTAATTCATTCCATGAGGCCAGCATTACTCTAATAAAAAACACAGACAAAAAACATTATAAGAAAAGAGAATTATAGACTAATATCTCCCATGAACATACATGTAAAAATCCTCTGCAAAATATAAGCAAATCAATTCTAACAGTGTATAAAAAGAATTACATCTTGACTAAAGTGGGGGTTATCCCAGGTATGCAAAGCTAGCTCTGTATTTTAAAAAATCAATTAATGTACACCAACCACATCAATAGGCTAAAGAAGAAAAATCTCATGATCATATCAACAGATGCAGAGAAAGCATTTGACAAAATTCAACACTCATTCATGATAAAAAATCGCAGCAATTAGGAATAGAAATGGAACTTCCTCAACTTGAAAGATTATCTACCCAAAAAAAAAACCTGCAGCTAGCATCATTTAATAGTGAGAAACTCAGGCTTTTCCACTGAGATCAGGAAAAAAAACAAGCATGTTCACTTTCACCACATCTCTTCAACATCAAGTCCTAATTATTGCAACATGACAAGAAAAGGAAATGAAATGCATATACCGTTTGGGGAGGAAGAAATACAATTCTTTGTTCACAAATGATAAGATTATCTATGTAGAAAATTCAAAAGAACAAACAATTTTCTTGAACTAATCAGAAATTACAGGAAGTTTGCAGGAAACAGATTAATATACAAAAGTGAGTCTGTTTTTTATATATCAGCAACAAACAAGTGGAATTTTGACATTAAAAAAATAGCACAAACTTAGTGGCTTAGAGCAACCTACATTTATTACCTCATGTTTTCTATGGGTCAGGAGTTCAGGGATGGCTTAACCGAGTCCTCTGTTTTCAGTTTGCAGCAAGACTGCAATCAAGGCATCAGCTAGGACTAGGGCCTCATCTGAAAGGACTACTAGGGGAGGGGTTTCTTCCAAGACCATGTGGTTGCTGTCAGAATTCAGGTCAAATCAGGACTGTTGGACTGAGGGCCTAAATTCTTTATGGGCCAGCAACCAGAGGCTACCCTCATGTGTACTTCTTCACAGAGCATCTCACAATATGACAGTTTGTCTCATCAGACTGAGCAGTTGAGAGACAGCTAGAGAGTCCACTAGTAAGACAGAAGTTACAGCCTTGCACAATGTGATCACAGGGGTGAGATCTCGTCACTTTTCCATATTCTGTGGGTTAGAAGCAGTCACAAAGATCCCACCCACACTCACAGGGAGATGACACAAGCCATTAAGAGTGGGATGTAGAGGAAACGGTGGGCCATCTTGCACCTGTCGATAAATATTAAATATATTTTCATCAAAATGTTTTACTTTTTAACTTCAGAAAAGAGTGTGATGAGGTTTACCTTTTTGATAAATCTAACTCAGGTGTTTCACACCCTCACTCTGTCTCCCATCCACTCATACCTGAGCCTCCTTTCCCATGTAAGCATCTCCCTAGACAACCCTTCCTGGCTGACTAACGTTGTCAAGGTCAGGAATGCTTTTCTTCTTAAAGAGAAGAAGAACTGACTGTGGGACTAGATCCCATTGATTTGTTCCAATGAAGATACAATCCTCTTTATTAAATCTCTCAGGGTCAGACTGCTGCCTACCTGGCAGGAGCTGACTCCCAATTCTTGTATAGATGGAGAGAAGATTACCCGAAATCCTAGGTCACTTACTCAGCTGCAATTCCAGTATCGTAGCTTTACTGAAATAGGAATGTTAGAGTCGCCCTCTTATGAAATGACTGATTTTACCAGCCTCCTGCTGAACAGCTAAAATAGTCAGGGATACAAATCACGATTGTTCTCTTTTCCTTCCATGCGAAGTTAAGCAGTGAGTGGTTACAGCATCCTTACCCGTTTGGTACACTTGGTGGGACAGCTATGATGGATTCTGGGATGCGCTACCTGATCCCTCTTCTTTGGGACCAAGAAGTCACTCCCAGATGCTGGGAGTGTTGGCTACTGACCACACCCAAAGCTAAATGCCTTCCCAGGATTTTCTCTTAATTGAAGGAAGCTCTCTCACCCAAGTTTTCATTCCCTCAGCCCTAGAGTAGCCCCCATGCAGTGACTGCTCAATGAAAAATCACCAATTTCACTTCTCTCAGTTGGAGTCAACTGTGAAGGGCCATCTCAGCTCCAGAGATCCCCAGGGGTTCAATGGAAGCAAAAGGCACCTGCATCTCAGTTCACATCCTCCCTTTGTTCATTTGAGCTTTTTTTCCACTGTCTCAGAGGTGTTGTTACCGAAATCACTCCCCAGTAAACTTCCTCCATTCAAATTTCCACTTCACAGTCTCTTGCCTGGGAAAGCAAACCTCTGACATCTTAGCTGCGCTTCAATGGACTTGGATCTTGGAAGACTTTAAGGAGTCCTCATCAGGTAGTTTATAGAATTGATGATGGAAATGATAAAAGCAATAATCATAGGAAATATTTTTAGCATTCACTGAACTAGCACCATAGTATTTATTCCTTACCTCAGCCGTGTGGAATGTTACTATAATCTCCACTTTTCAGAAGAAGAAACTAAGACTCAAAGTTTAAATAAACTTGCACAAGGACCTACAGCAGGAAAGTGGCTAGAGGTCAGATGTGAACCCTTAATGAACACACAAGGATGATTTCACTAGTGTAACTGTTAAACACACTCCACCGTCAAACTTTTGGGGAGAGCTTCACCTCTCCTTCGAAGTTGCTAATGTGTTAAGAAACAAACTCTGCCGTGAGAAACCAGCTTTGAGGGGATTCCTATCTTAGGAGAAGAGAAATTACAGAAAAGTTTGAATCCACACAGTAGTGCAGATGACGCTTACTGATACGGGCTAAGTACAGGTAACATTCCTCTGGTCCCCCAGATTTTCAGAAGACTCATATGATTTGGAAAAACATTTCAGAGTCATAGCTAAAGTAACACAGCTTCAGGTTTCTAGTAATACAGTATTGACCAGTAACAGAGATTCTGGTTTCAAAGACAAAAGCCTAGGCATTTCTGAAGAAATTGGATTCCTTTCCAATAATTAGTATCTGTTTCCTAAAATGGGGGCAGGAGTGGAGGTAGGGAAACAGAAAGTGAGGGACAGGAAGCAAAGAAGAGAATAGAACAGGACAGGAAAGCTGGGGAGATTTTTAGGGAGATGAGATACGTAGCAATCATTTAATTATAAGGTTGGTCATGTATTAGTAACATTGATCAAGCTCTGTAATGAATTCACTGTCAGTGCTTATGGAACTTGGTTTGAAGTTTTGTTTCTACTGATCTAGTAAAAGCCATTTGTTATCAGGACTACAAAAATTGCCTTGTGTGGCTGTTTTAATTTTTCCCTCACATTTAGTATTCTGAGAAGAAATGCTTTAAAACAATGAGGAAATCTGCCAACATGTTTTCTGGAGCGTAATTTTTCCCAAGTTGAATCAGCAAGAAGGTCTTTCAAAGATCCTTAAATTACAATCAAGGTCACACACTAGCAGGTAAAGAATAGGTACAGGGCACCTCTCCCTCACATGTTAACTCAGAACTACACGTTTTGTTACCAGAAACAGCCTATTTATGTGACTTGCAACACTTGAAAATCTCACTGTACCTGTGATTTTTGAGAACAGAGTCAAAAGAGAAAAAGATTAATGTTTGAGGATCTTTGACTCTGGTTTTGGAGCTCAAAAAGAGTAATTCTTTGTCACAGAGGATGATGAGACTAAAAGAAAGCTGATTAGTCCCCATGCAAATGAAATTATATTTTAGAGCTGGAAATACGTTCATGAACTCTTGAAGGAACACAGCCAAACTTGTAACCATGCTGAAGGGTAAACAAAATATTTTGTTTGTCCATTAGAACTGGGAGCATTTTCTTCAGTCATTGTCGTATATCTAAAGGAAAGAAGGTTCATGCAGTTACAAAGCGTATCAGGATATTAATAATGAGCAAACCCTGGCTTCCCATTCAATAAACAAACTGATCATATTAGAAATTGATGAGGAGAAAGAGAAATGCACTACCTACTAATGGCCCCCTCTGCCTAATTACTGCTTGGTTATAGAGTCTGGAAAGGTCATACATCAAGGCAAAAATACTATACTTCATCAAGTATTCTTCCGACAGACAGAAATATCAAGGTAGATTTTGCTGGGCTCTCTTTAAACACTGGCGATTGTATAAAGAATCTAACTGTGATTTTATGACCATGACAAAGCATGCTCATTATTTTATAAGTTATTTTTATTTCTTTGGCACGAGTCAAGGACACTTGTCTCAATTCAATCATTAATGAAGCATTACTGAATACTACATGAAATGCTCTGTACTAAGTATTATAAAAATGCAAAGATGAATAAAATTTCATTTTGCATTTAATAAGCTTAGAGTATAGTTCAGTGATTGATGAAAATGTATTCAGCTGAACTCTTAAGTTTTCGTAAATGGGGGAACATCTCCTGGGTTGTGACAGGAGGAGGACTGGAGTGGGGTCAGAGGGGGCAAGTTGAAAGAGCTCATACTTTCTCAAAATTATCTTTCTTTTATCCATATTTATATTCCCCATTCTAACTTAAAAGTTTCTGAGGAAGTTTTCTATCTAATCAAAAGTTTTGGGTGGGTTTTTTTTGTTGTTGTTTTGTTTTGTTTTTTTTGCTTTGAAGGAAGTTTGAAAGTTAGTGGTTGAGTTGGAAAAGAGTTGGGTAAATGTCTATGGTTTATTCATTTATTCAACTTTCAACAAATATTTATTGTTTACTGATCCTACAGACAATTAAAAAATATAAGAGAATACTGTGAACTTCATGCCAATTAATTTGACAACATCAATAGAAAAGTACAAATTCTCTGAAAAAACACAAGTTACCAAAACTGACACAAGAAGAAATAGAAAAATCCAAGAGTTCCTATATTTCTTAGAGAATTTGAATCTGTTATTTAAAATTTCACACACAAGAAATCTTCAGGCTTAAGTTTAGCAGTGAATTCTGTTTAATATTTAAGGAAGATATAAAAAAATCCCCCAAAATAGAGGGCAGTTTTCCCCTAAATCTCTGAAATGAACTATAAGTGTAGAAAATTTCATACCAATATCCCTCAAAAACATGCATACAAGAATGTGAAAATGAATATATGTATCTTCATGTATGACTGAAAATTGTGCTTTACACCAGAAATTGGCACATTGTAAAACGGACTATAACTCAATAAAAATACATATATAGCAAATGTATCCAGCAGTTTGTACAAAGAATAATACATTGTGACCACATAGAGCTTATTCCAGCAATACAAGGTTTACCTATCAATTGAAAACAAGTGTCTTTTCCATATTAATAGAATAAGGCAGAAAAGCCATATAATCATTTCAATAGATACCGAAAAAGCATTTGAAATCATTCAATTACTATTTGTGAAGACAACTCTTAAAGTAGTAATAGAAGGGAATATCCTTAAAGTGACAAAGGATAACTATGAAAAGCCTAAAGCTAACTTTTTCTTAAAGGTGAATCACTGAAAGCATTTGTTAAAAGACTAAAAACAAGGCAAATATTTCTGCTCTCTCCATTATTCAAAATTGTACTAGATATTGTGAAAACAGCAGTAAAAAGCTCTAAGCAAAATGAATAAACACACACTCTCAAAAACGTTATGTGCTTTGATATAATGAATAATAGAATATGCCTTTTAATAAAAGTACTAGAACTTACCCAGTTATTTTAGTTAAGGCACCACATGAATAGATTATTTATTAGCATTGGACTTAAGTGCAAATATGCCACAGAGTAATACAACATGCTGATTTCCCAGCCACATCATTACAGGCAGGAACTGAAAAATACTCAGTAGTTAGGATCTATGCTATGATCACAAGCTTTCTAGATCTCCAACTTGTCCTCCCCATGCAACTGAATTTTTTTTTAAAGCCTCTTTTTCTGAACCTGCTGGTTTTTGAAGTCACATATTTCATATCTGAGAGTAATGAAGTGCATGTCCAAGCCAACTCTAAAAAGAGTGGGAGGTCTATTCAGAATGCAAGCTTTCAGACAAGACGCACATCCAGGACGAGGCCTGGGTGAGGTACCGGGCTCCAGTTACCTTATAGGACCAGAGGCCTGCACTTAGAGTTTGGGTTTACCTCTCCGGGCTGCACACAAAGCAGTTTTGGAATCTAATTGGCACGGAAGGCAGAAGAAGCGATGCACAACAAATTGAGTGTGAAACGATACTCATTTAGATCATCCCATTCCACAGAAGGGCTGTTTTGGGAGGTTTTTTTGAAAACTCCTAGGGGTTTGAAGGCTTTCTTTAATTGACTCGGTGCAGTCTCTTGCCTGCCTTCTCTGGAAGTTGTTTGGTTATGATTTGATGCTTTTACTTAAAATGCTACTCTGTGGACTATGCCTCTTTCACATCCCGAGAGCATGGCCTTACAGTCAAGGCGGCACAGGAAGGTGATAAATTAGTCTTTTGCAAACTGAGGTCATTCAAAGCAGATTATCTCATTAGGCTTGGATGCAAATTACAATGGGAGATCAGCAGATGCTTTGAAGCAAAACGTATATTAGCTATGTTCCATTTATCCAGAAACACTGCAGAAAGAAATCTGGCTTGATAAATGATCAATAGTAATTCCCATCTAGTGTTAAAAATTATTGTTTAAAAAGTAATGTCCTCTAGGAAGAAATTCTATAGTCCTTGTACTCTGAATGGACTTGTTTTTCCTCCTCTGGCTTTCAGACCACCAATCACTTATTTCAAATGTTTGTTTGCTTGGTTCTTATTAAAGAACTTCAAGCACCTTAAAGAAATGGCATAGTCATTACTTTATGCACCAGTTCCTACTAAAGGTCCTGCCTCATAGTATGCACTCAAAACATTACGGAAAGAGGGATCGAAGGGAAGGAGGGAGGAAGGCAGGCAGGATGGAAATGGGGGGGAAATTAATGTTTAAGTAACTCAATTTGATAATAAAAATGTTTAGTTTGAAAAAGTCTAATAATTTTTTTTTCTAAACTTGTTTACTCATGGCAATCACTTTGGGGCAATCACTTAATTCCTAGCTTCTATGTGGTGAGATTTTCTTTTTAATTCAACTACTATGCATCTCTAAAGGGAGAGGCCAGCCTTTGCCTCGGCCAGGATGTGTCCAGTGTGCTGATTTGGGGGTCAGAGGTCTCGGCTCTCCATGACAAGAGAACAGAGCACTGTTCCTGAGCTTGCCATTGGAGGGTCCTCTCAGGCAGGTACCAAGCTAGAGCTCTTCTTCAGCCCCAAAACCAATGCCTTGAACCTGCCCTTTCTTACAGAGACAGCTGCCTCACTGACTCATCTATTTATACACCATCTCCAGGCCCCTGTCCTTACTGTCCTGACACTAGCACATATCCATAACAGTCTCCTCCAACTCTACAGGGATCTAAAGGGGGCTCATGCTGCCATTCCCAATACTGTCCTGCCCCTCATCTTCTCTAAGCTCTGAGGGACTGTACACCCAAGGAGCCCTCAGTGGTCACGGATACACCTCCAACTTGAGCTTCACTGTGCAAAGGGGTAGGGTGTCTCAGGAGGAATGAGGGTTTCCACATGGCTCTTCTTATTCCTGAAAGCATCTGGCCCAGAGGCCTTTGCGTAATTCATCACTTATCCTTCTGTACATTCACCAAGCATTACTGAGGGCAGCCATGCGCTACAAATGCCTCCTTATAACCCTACCACCTCGTTTCTTTTCACCGCGGTCAACGCCCTCAAATAAGTTAGCATCTCCCTCTCCCCCTTCCCTCCCTTCTCCCACCTCTTTTCTCCCATTCTTTTTAAAAACCCATTTATTATGGCTTCAACCACCACTTGACATTGTTTTGTTAGAGTCCCTAATGATGTTCATGTTGTAAAATCCCACGCTTTTTCCAATTTTTGACCTGTCAGCATCGTGTGATGCAGCTGACAACTCAATATATTTTATTCACTTTGCTTCTGAGACACCATAATCTTTTCCTGGTTTCCCTCCTGTGTCACTGATCATTCCTGCCTGGATTCATTTGATGTCCCTTCTCTTCTGCCTGGTCCCTTAATGGTGGGACAGCTCCTATACCAGTCCTTGTCCTTACGTCAATTTTTAGGCCTTATTTCATGGGTCTAGTGCGGTCTCATAGCATTTAATGCTTTCTAATTGCTGAAAGCTCCCAGATTTATTTCCTCTCTGAAGATAATGTTGCATGAAGCGCAACCATACCCACTCAGGTCTTACTATTTTAGGATATTTCAAGAACTTTAGGTGCCTGTATCTGCATCTTTTCACCAAAGACAGAAATTCTCAGGACTCTGACCCTGCTCAGTCTGCACATACAGCAGGCCAGAACTGCCTCAACCAATTACAGACAGGAGTTGGCACAGAAAGACCCCACTTTTCCAACTTTATGGTTGAGTATCTGAAATACACATTTTACAGGGTCTCCCACTATTGCCTAGTGGCATTTAATCTTAATGGCCCAAAATACTTTTTTCTGACTTGTTTAATGGTGGTACTAGGGAATTGAACCCAGGACCTTGTACATGCTAAGCATGTGCTCTTTCTCTGTGCTATATACCCCACCTTGCACACAGTATGAATCTGCCTGATAACTCACACTTTATTGGCCATCTTCCCTTCCCACTCTCGCTTCCTCACTTCCTTTCCAGTGTTCCCTGAGTTCACCTCCCCAGATAAATCCTGTGCACTTGCATTCTTGTCTTGAGGTTTGTTTCTGGGATAAAAATAGAGAGGCACTCTCAACTGCAATCTCATAACCAAGTGTGACTTCACATCCCCATTTGCATAGGCACTTCAAAAGGTACCTGTCCAAAACTGAGCTTTTGGTCTTCTCTCCTCTGGAAAATGTATTATATTTGTACCTCCCATCATATTGTTGATAAAAATCCCATCTTTGCAGTCATGCAGCCTCCTGTCTCTAAATCACTGTGGGCTTATTTCTATTTCTCACAGCTCAAAAGCTCTGTACCTTGTCTTGCTCTCCCCTTTTCAGTAGTACTTACCAAATATTACATAATCTGCACATAGATTGTGTAATTGTGTTGTTTTCTGTTCCACTCTGCTGGAATGTAAACTCTGTGAAAGACTGGATCTTTGCTGTGTTCACTGGAAATGACCTTGCCTTTTACATGCTCTTAATCGAGCTTATATCGAATTGTTCTTATTTGTGGCATCTCAGATTTATTTTTAGGAAGCATGTTGTCTATGTAATTATTTCAACACAGAGAATTGTGAACTTAGATTGAAAGTGAAAACAAATGAAACTAATAATCTTGGTGGCCAGGATCTGAAATGGTCACATAGAAGAAAGTATTTTTATGTTTAGTTGAGTATGTGTGTATACATACATTTAATTAGATACTCTTGAAATATGTATACTCCCTGTATTAATTGGAATGATGAATAGTGGACTCTGTAAAAAGCCTAAGGTCCAATTTGAAATATTAACAAAGTCATTTTCTAAATTTTCAAAAGAAAAATTCTGGACAATTATCACTATCAGTTCAAAGAAACAGTAAAAGCAAATCTCCCTTTTAATTTTTACTAACAAGAAAAGCCAAAGAAAAGTCTTTGGCATAAATCTCAGAAATTTTGTTTATTTCTTATAGACACATAGGTCCATTTCCCTGTTTAAATACTGGAAATATTCAAAATGCTATATTGGTATCTAGTGTTTGATGTTGTTTGCTTGTTTATTTCGCTTGTTGATGATTTTGTTTTTAGGGCATAGTACTGCTTATTTGGTAGAAAAGCAGATTTTATAATGAATTGTGGATTAATAAAAGCTTATTTTATTAAGATCAGTTAAGGGATTGCCGTTGTGTGTTATAGAAACAAAAATGGTATGATCACTTCAAATAAGACCCAGCTTTAAGATAAATACACTGACCAATTAGGTGTAACTTATGACATTGTGTTTTGAGTGGCATCCAATGGCCCATTTACCCTCATAATGCTCTCTTGGTTGAGGTCCCTCCCCCCAACGTAATCAGTGCCTCATCTGTAGAAGTCACTTGGAATCACCTTTTCCAAACTCTCAATCTCTGATCCTTCTCCACGGGACCCCCAACAGTTGCCACCCCAGCCCTGAGAGCATATCTAGCGACTCAAGGATACACTTAAGGAAGCAACTTGAGCTTTGTTTTCACCATACCTGTGTTTAATTACCCACATGGATTGTCGTGAACCTTGGGTGACCGTGGTAAACACAGACACAAACTTCACTAGTTACAAAGCCAATTTCTGTGAACCTCACTCTCCTCAACCATAAAGGCAAAATATTTCCGTGTGGATGCCAGGAAGGATGCAACATGCTACTGGTGCTTCATCCACAGAAGTTGCCCAGTAAGTGGCAGGTAGCAGTATTACTCATTCTCTCTCTCATAGCTCTGCTTGTTGCACAGCTGAGAACGTTTTCCTTTGTCCTCCTTAAACTCTCGCCCACAGTGCTCCTTGTTCGAAATCTGCTTCCTACTTTAGAAAACTACTTGCTAAACTGTGTTTCTGCTTCCCAATTACTACGTAACAGTTTCTGAATCTCCTTAAATTACCAAAAACTATAAAGAGTTTAAGGTCAATCAGTGGCAATTATGTGGTTCCTATGGTTACTACATTTGTTTCTCTGTACTTAAACTGAAATGCTAGCAAAAACTCTTCTCATTTTTAGTCAACCATTTCAAACCTGTGGACCCAAAAGGACAATTCAGGACTTGCTTTAGACGAAGTTTATCTTGCATTCTCCTTACCAAAGGCTTTTACTGAGCAGAATGAAAGGGTGAAGGTGATCACGAGATAGGTTACTTATCTTACTAGTTCTCTTTTCCTTTGTGAGCATTTCACACGCTAGCTACGAATGCTTCCTTTGTTTAAAGCAGGATCTCTAAAAAGACACATACTTGGTAATATTCTGTTAGTCTATTCTATGGTGTAGTGATAGTAGAAACACTACAAGATTGTTGAAGTCTCATACCAATCAGCTTGATTTTAACAAATTCACTGCCTCCTTGGTGCAAATTCCTGAGATATTATGTTAGATATAATGATTGAATCAAGAGAATGTTTCCAGGAAAATACTGGCTCTTTACATATGCCAACTGTTATTTTCCCAGTTCTATCTAACTGAATTTTAGCTTGTGAAGCACTTATTAAGAGTCTGAAGACTTGCTCCCAGTGTTGGATAAAAACTAAATTCCCTTCATCCAGCATTAAAGATTGTTTATCAAGATGCTGCAGAGGAATTAGTGTAAGCCTTATCATCCAACGTAGCCTAGCTGGATACCTTAACTGGAATGAGTTCTTGACATTAAGAAGCTTAGTGATAAGGAAAGAAATGTTCATTTTTCCCCCTTAGATTCCAGAACAGAAAATCCAACAACAACAAAGTCCAGAGAAACAAATATCCAAGAAGGAAAGTCTTATACTGCAACTGGTTTAGCAATTGTCAATCATGAGATCAGTAACTATCACATGGGAGAGAAAGAGATGCAAACCAAAAAATCAAAAGCAGGTCTGCTTAGTATTAAAATGAGCAAAAACCTTGAATTTAGAGAATACCAAGAGGATACCCAAATGGTCAACAAACATAAAAAGGTTCTCAACAACAGTACTTAAAGTGCAAATTAAAACCACCATGAGATATCACTAAATTGCCACTAGATTGGCTAAAACTTTAAAATGAAATACTAGTTAGTGTTGACAAAGATGGTGAATAACGACTCATATGCTGAGAAACTAGAGCCACGTGGGTAGGCACAGCAGGAAAGACTAGCAGAAGAATTGCCCTCATCAGGTTGCTGATTCAGAGAATCATTAGCAATTAAACAGTTGTTCAACGCAGCTGTTTTTAACCTATTTTTGACAGTTTATTTATACAGAAGAATTTAATTTGTACAGGATATGTGAATCAGTCTCTTACTTTACAAGTAACAGTGCAGTTATCACAAAACCTAAAATAAGCTAGGACTGTTAAATAATGTATCTAAACTCTCTTGATCCAGCCCTCAAAGCTCATTTGTACTACAAGGGTCTTGTCCTGTGCTATAAAACATTCAGTTTGGGGTTACAGTTACTGATTGAAAGAACCTAATATTTAAAAAGAACACACTGAATAGGTTAATTTGTAAGCTACTCCTTTCATTATGAAGTGAACAAGAAATGCATTCAGCTCCTGCAAGTTTTACTGTCATGAAAGAATGACAATTCCACCCTGAGTCTGAAAACCAACCAAGACCTATCTGTCCAGCCAAATCAGAATTTAAAGTCAGGTTGCATTTAATTTCAACACAGACACTGACACAGGTATTCAATGTTTCTTTACAAAAGGTAGTACCTTTTACCGTCCAAACAAAACGCACCGAGAAGATCAAGAAAATCAAAGGGCAGATTATTTGAGGTGACGTGTTCTCAGCGAATGTCACAGCAGCTGCTGGAGCACTCTGGAACCGCCAGACCTCAACTCTGACAGCATTTCACTCCTGTACGTTTCCAAGGATCCAAGATGCACTTGGATTAGTACATTAATGTGGAAAGCCATTTCTTCAATAAAATGAACAGAAGCCAACGGAAGAGAGAATTCCTAGAAATGTAAGTTACATACCTGGGCAAAATTCTGCCCACAGCCAGTTGTTCAGCTCTACCTTTTGAGCATATTTAAATGTGGAGTTACATTAGATCACTAGACAATGAGACATTTCTTCTCTCTCCCTCCACCCTGGCTGCCTCTTTTTGACCCAAAATATACTTGGTTTTGTCTAGAGCATAGAGCTCTACCATATTACCTCCGTTAGATGAGATTCACATTCCATTGTGACAGTGACACTTCAGGAAGTTTAAAGCATTTCCATTTGCTTGCTTTATTGTATTTATTATGGTATTGCTCCTAGGTTTCTCTGTTTGACTAAGCAGAAGATATTGTGATTTTCCTACAAAATGTCTAGGATTGACCTTTAAATATCACTGTAGGATTAACAGCCAATTGTAATATTTGTTCAGATTTTTTTTAAACATCAGAGACATCAAGAATCAGGCTTATTTAAATAACCAAAATAATAAAACATTTAGCAAAGACGAAGAGGCTATCGTTCTTAGGTAAACTCTTACTTTCTACCAAATCAGTTATAGTTGGGGTCATGTTGTTAACACCACCATTCATGAGTTCATTTTGGGAAATCTAAAAGACAACATCACCCTGAAACAACACTTCGCAGTTTAAGGTATTTCTGAATACCAGGACCCAGAAATAACCTCATAACCTTTACTGGAAGTACACGTATTTTTACTGATTGTGGAGTTATTGTGATTGCTGGTCTGTTTGTCTAACCAGAGAGCCAGTTTTTGTTTAATATTATGTTATTTTAATAACATTAAATGTAAAAATTATAATTGAAAATTTCACTAAAAATTTAAAACAACCAAGAACAAGAATTTTTTTTTTAAGAACTTTTACCTAGGAATTTTGTTAGGAAGGTTTTTTGTTTTTGGGGGGGGGGTCAAGATTCAGCCTGTCATTCGATTTCTTTTAATTTTATTTTTTATTGAAGTGTAGTTGATTTACAACATTAGTTTCAGCAGAACGATTCAGTTATAAATATACATAGTTTTTTTCTGATTTTTTTCTATTATATGTTATTACAGGAAGTTGAATATAGTTCCCTGTGCTATACAGTAAGTCTTTATTGTTTATTTTAAATATAGTAGGTGTATATGTTAATCCCAAACTTACTAGGAAGGATTTAGAACCATCCTGAAGATTACCAGATCACACGATATTGCCAAACCTTCTTGAGTGAGTTTCTGGACATTTGGCTATCAGAAGAGCATTCAGCTCAATTTGTTCAAAACTAAGCTTATTATATTTATCCATCACTTCTCAGATGCCCATATACTTCCACTGCCCTCATATGAGTAAGCTGCATCACCATCTACCCAGTTGATCATGTTAGAAGCCTGGGAGCCATTCCTGAATTCTGCTTTTCTTTCCCTCTACCCGCTGCATAAAATCACTAGGTCATGCTCATTCTGTCTCCTGAAGGTCTCTCTGATCCACTCATTACCTGTAGCTGCTACCCCAGACCAGGGTCATCATTCTTCTCCTGGACTATTGTCTTTCAACCGATCTCACTTCCTCCACTCTTCTCCACCAAGTCCAGAGTGTTTCCAAAACACGAATCTGATTGCGTAATCCTCCTCCTTCACCACTTTCCAGTGACTTTCAGAGCCATTGCCTTTTGGATTTAAGCTCAAATGACCCTAAAATACATTTGTGATCCTGCCTGTCTCTGTTCCCATCTTGCAATCCTCCTCTCACAGTCTACAATATTCACGCAATTTCTCTGTTTTTGACCAGGTCATACTTGTATCATGCATCAAGGTCTCACATTTTTCGTTGTAGATAATTTCCTCTCCCCTCTCACTAACTTGCCTGCTTATATACGTTCCATGACTACCCCTCACACATCTGCACACACATACATACACATACCCACGTCCTGTTCTCCATGAAGAAGCTTCCCTGCTCTGAGCGTCTGCAGCAGCCTCTACTACCTCTAGCATGCAGCTTTCTCTGCTATATTATAAATGTTTATTTCCTCCAATAGACAGAAAGTTCCCAAAAGTTAGGAACTGATATTTCCCATTGCCTACTGAATGCCTGTGAAAGTGCCTGCTCTGGGATAGATACTCAAAAGATACACAATAAAAGAAAAACAGAGAAAGTACATTAATACATCCCACAGACAGCCTACTTCAAATTACAGATGGCTTAGGTAAGGTCTCAAACAATAAACTGAATAATGCAAAGATGTGTTTGCACACAGACCCCTAAACATCTGGCATTCTGTATTTCTGATTTCCTAAAGAGATAGGATTCTCTATTGCTAATCAAAAAGCACATCATTTGCTTTAGATGCCACATTTAGTATTGGAAGACTTGTATCCAGTGGTGCAGTTCTGCCCGATGTAAAACAGTCCTGCTTGTTCTTGGCTGTGGGCTGCACAGTTGCCTATGAATAATGCTAAGAGTCTATTTTCTCATGCATGACCTCTGAATTTGCTCTCATATCTTGGAAAATATTCATCTGAGATGATATATTCATATACCATAAAGTGTGGAAAACACAATTTGTGCCTAACTAAAAAAATTTTTAAGACAGGCTATCAAAAAGCCAATTTGTGTATGGTTGAAACTGAACATGATTTCTCTAGGATGAGTGATTTTAAGAACTGTGTTTATTTATGGACCTAATTGGTGTTCAAAGATTATTGTAAGCTCCTTGAAGAAAAGGATAATGCTTTAATTATGGTCTCTTGGCAAACAGTAGGAAATCAATCAACATTTAGATAATGAAGGAGGAATAATAGCAAAGCAGAAAAACAGATATATAATGACAACTAAATCAGACACTGATCTTAAACCAAAGATACCAAATTAAGAGTTGGCAGTACTAACATTTGTGTTCTTGGCCATCTGAACTACTGGTATCCATCTCAGTTAAAATACTTTAAACTTACTTCTAAAACAAAACAAAACAGAATTTTCTTTGATAAACAGCTTTTTATTGTATGGAAATGTGATAGAGATTTAGGGTTTACTTCTTCTGAACACAGAGGATTATACTTCCCTGAGCTCATGCGTTCAGTCTGGGCCGTATAACTATTTCTAGTCAATGGCTTTTAAAGCAAACAACGGGTATCACTTTCATCCCAAATAATTTCAGAGACTCTCAAGTGCTTTCCCCGCCTCTGCTAAACCAAGGAATTCCCACGATTTAGAGGGTGCAGCTACATGATGGATAGAGATTGCTAATCTGTACTGCTGAGTATTGTTATACAGGACACCCATCCATACCTACAGGGGACTTTTAACATTTTTGTCATTTTAAGTCTGAGATTCGGGGATTCTTTGTTATCACAGACATAGCCTGAACTATCTCGGTTAATACTGCCCAAGTTTTCATTATCAAAGGCATTAAAATTGTACAAATGTACTAAAACTTAACAAGGAAGAAAGTATTCAGAAATCAAAGTATTTTAGTTTCACCTTTCTGAGACTACGCTCTCTGAAGTTTCTTGGTCAAAAAAAAAAGTCTCTTCTTGAATAAAGTGAGTGTCTAGGTAAGTCTTTAATTGCCTTGATATTTAACAGATGCAATAGAGAAGTTAATATAGACAGTGAATGTAGTCTTAAGCAGCTACCCTAGGGAGGTACAAAAACTGGTTGCTAGTAGAGGTGACCTTTAACACAAGAGCAGAACAGTACTGGTCACCTTAGGGATTTAACACGGTTGTTTAAGAGAGGAGATTGCCTTTTGAAGGTGGCCTTTGGCATCTGTTGCTGTATTTATGCTGTCAGTGATTCAGCCAACACTGTGACTTTCTGTTCCAAAAAAGCAGATCACAATAAATGAACTACTGTATTTTTAATTAAAAAATTAGAAAATGCTATTGTCAGTACTTTAAAGCTTCAGACTGAAAGGAACCTTAAGTATTTTTTTTTTCCCAGATTAGGAAGCTTTGATCCAAAGAATATCTTGTCAGAGACAAGCCAAGAACCCAGGTCTCCAAATTCCCAGGCCAGTGTACTCCCATAAATATTTAAGAATGACTGGGGATTATTTACAACTTTTGATTTTTTAAAATTATGAGTCAAAAATCTGGCCTTAATTTTTTGCTTTTTGATTCATATGGGAGATGAAGATGACTGCGCAAGAGATAACTTTACCCCTCTAACACCAGCAGCCTAACCAAGACTAAAAGAGCTGCACCATCTCTTGGTATTAACATAAGAGGCTGATGGCTCTTGAGAAAATAACAGTACATCAAGCCCAAAAGGGAAAAGCAAATGAAAATGCAAGTCTGAAAATGTCTACCTTGCACACACTCTTCCTTCCTGTCGCCAGTGAAATTAACTCTGCCTCAAGAGATCCTTCCTTGGCCCTCCATAGTACACAGAGCTTGTTTCATGGGCATGCAACCTGTGGTAGCTGTAAAGAGTTCTATGCTTGCTCTGTCACTATCCTCAAAGTCTCCTTCAGTTTTGAACAAGGTGCCCTGCATTTTCATTTTACATAGGACTCTGCAAATTCTATAGCCAGTCTTGATACTATGCTAATTCTCTCTGGTGTTTGCACTCATAACATCCTGTACTTCTTTTGTGGCAAATACTGACATAATTAAATACAGCCACGCTATCTCTTTTCAGTCTTAGTAGTGTTAATCCCCGCATAACATGAATTGGTCTTATCTTTTCCACTATTTTTATCCATATCACTTAGTGGAGTTCCTGGATTAAAACAGAGGCTTTGATCAGTAGATGGATGAATAAGTCAATGAATTAGTAATTTTGAGTAAATGAATGAATAAAAGAAACTTGGGGAAAACTTTTGGTTTGAACAGAATGGTAGACAACTGGAGTCTTTCTGGGTACTGGAAAAATTAAAGTCGATACATAGAGTAGGAGTAAATTACAGTGAGTTCTGAAAGCCAAGTCAAGAATTTGATACTTGTCACATGAGGAAATATAGTTGTTATTAGCTTTTGATAATCATGGTAACATGTTCATTGCTTGTGTTTACAGACTGAAATTTTATATCCTTAAACACTGTATTCCCTCTGTTTTCTTAGTAGGAATAAACCCTGGCATATTTTAATACAGAGTAACATGTTCCTTTACTTTCAAACATATCACATACTTTATTTGATTTAATCCTCACAAAACTCTGCAGTGCTGGTTCTCATTTTTCACATAAAGAAACTGAGGCTCCAAAAAGATAAAATAATTTTCCCAAGGTAACATCAGAAAAGAAAGGTATGGGATTTGAAAACATGTTTCCTTGAGAAAATTTCTCAGAATCTTCCTACAGTTTAAAGATGCTTCCCTAGTCTAAGCATTTGCTTTTTACGTGACTGTCTAGCTACTTTGTATGCACTAACACTGTATGTGGAGGGAAATCAGACTGGCAGAACGTGGTACCACCAGCTACAAATTCTACTGAGGACATTTTCTAGATGAACTAAGTCTTAAAAGAGCCTGACGCATGTCTTTGGAAATATGTTGTCAGTCTTGGAAAAAAGGTAAGAAATTGAGACTAATTCTCATCACCCAAAGATATTCCAATTACAAATACAGTCATTTTTTTTTTTAAGAGAAAACTGAAGGGAAGACTTATGGCCAGAGCAAAAGATTATGGCCAGATAAGCAAAAGAACTTATCTTTCCTAAGCACTGCAATATTTAAAGAAAATTGACCTCCAATTAAGTAAAGAAAACAAGACATAGCAGTTTAATTTGACCATAATTTCATCTAATTGAATCGTATAATTAGTAATAAAATGTGTAGATCCCATCACATTGAGATAGCTCTTAGGAACAGAAAAAAAGACTCTGTAAATGTGCATCATTACCTGTACCCCAAAGCCTGTTATTGATAGTTTTATAACATTATTACTATAATCAACCTTTAATTAAATTTTTTATTATGTTGTCTTTGCTCAGTGTAGAGACGAGTTGCAGTCCTGCTACCTAGATGGCAAAGAAAGAAGGAAGTCACCTAGGGTCCTCGATGGGTAGAAAATCAATGTGATGTGAGAGTTGGATGAATAAACTAGTTCTCCTGCATAACTATAAAGTCTTCACTTCATTCCATACACCAAAGTAAATCCAACTGTATTAAAGGGATACACATACAAAATGAAAACATGAAGTTACTAGGTTAAGATTATGGGATCAGAAAATTGCAGATCTCATTCAGCTCCATTGCTTATTAGCTGTGTGATGTTGAGCATCATAATTTTAACATCTCTACCTCAGTCTCCTCATCTGCAAGATGAACATGTATTTTATAAAATTGTGAGGGACTAGTGAGACAGTGCATGTAACATTAGGACGTTCCACAGGCACACGGTCAGGGTACAGTAACGTCAGACACCACTGTTACGAACCTCCTTGCACAGATTACTTTGTCAGTTATAATGTAGCACATCTAAGTAGAAATATTAGGTGAGAAAATCACTGTTTGAATTTGAATGTTGAAAACAATATCTAAATAAATCCAGAAAAAGTCAGTTTTTCTACTTGACATTTTTAGTGCATACATGGATAGGTGTTTTTTACTTTGTGACAGAATTCACATCCAGTGACAATCACAGGTGTTAAGTGCACAATTTGATGGGTGTTGACAAATGTATAAACCTACACAACCAATAATTCTATGAGGAGCATGCGGAATATTTCGATCATCCCAGAAAGTTTCCTTATAGCCTTTCCTGTCAATCTCCACTCGCCAAACAGAAACCTTGCCTTGATGCCTATCACAGTGGCTTGGTTTGCCTGTTCACAAGTTTACTGTAAATGAATTCACACGTTATGTACTCCTTTCTGAAAGCCCTATTCCCCTCAATATAACACAACCCCGTGGGTAAATCTCAAGAACACCTATCAGTAGTTTATCCTTTTTCTGGATGTAGCGTTACTCCGTTATATGAATATACCACAATTTGTATATTCATTGCTCTACTGATAGAGATTATTTTTTCCAGTTTCTTTTCCTTGAATTCCTTAAACACATTTACAATTGGTGTTGTAAATTTCTAGTCTTCTAATTCCATCAGATGGTCTTTTTATATTGATGACTGTTTTTCTGTTGTACTTTCCTCCTGCTTCACACACTTAGTGTTTATTGTATGCTTGGATAATATGGATAATACATTGGGGAACATCTGGACCATAAGTGTCTTGGTTCAATTCATATTGTGTTTCAGACAGGCAGTTACATTCCCAGCAAATCATCATCCTTTCATGCTTTTGTTTTCCCTCGTCCTTTCATTATGGAAACTTTCAAACATACTGAAAGTTTAAGAATTGTACAATAAAAACCCACAAACCACCATCTAGATTCTACAGTTGTTAACACTGTAGATTCGTTTGATCACACATATCCATCTATTCATCCATTCATCTCAACATTTTGATGCCTTTCAAAGTGAGCTGCAAACATCACTATCCTTCACACCTAAAGAGTTTAGCATGTCAAGCTTTTTTATTCTTTATTTATATGGATCTATATTATAGATTGTGTCCTTAGTCCTAACACTAGGCTGTGGTCCTTACTCTCAAAGTGAGCATTTTCTGTAGCCTCAGTTAATGCCTGAGTTTCTCACCAAGATGACTCCAGCTGGGGTATCACTCCCAAGTCCCAGCACTGCCTGACCCCTGGTGTCTCTGTTCAGGTCTCAGCCGCACAGCAGCCATTCTTCATGGAGTCTGGCTCCATGTACGTGCAGCACAGCCCAGCTGTCAAGCCATTCTCCCTTAGGCAGACAGCTGGCGGTCCTTCTATAGGCAGGTCTCTTTCTGTGCAGGGTGCTCGACAAGCACCAGCTGGTTTACCGCCCCAGAACTTACCACCCTTGTACTTTACAGTGAACCTGTGTCCTGCTGAGAGTTCTCCTTGTAACAATGGCTAGAATAACACTGCCCGAAAGAGCTCTCTGCTGATGAAAATGTTCTGTATCTGCACTGTCCAATATGGAAACCGCTAGCCATCCATGGTTATTCAGCACTGGAAACGTGACCTGTTTGAGGAACTGGATCTATAATTTTAATAATTAACTTTAACTTTAACTATCGCATATGGTTAGTAAGTACCACATTGATCAGTGCAGATCTAGAAAATGACCAAGGAGAGAGCAAGCAAGTGCCCCATCCGGTTTTTGCCTTCTCCCCAGGATCACATTTCTGTGGCCTGTTGGTCCATGCCTGAGAAAATTCCCTTGTATTTTGTCCAGTTTTGTAGCTCTGTTTTTCCTGGAGAAAGGCAGTTATGCTTGGGACCATAATGGCTTTTGTTTACCTGAAAAATATGAATTCAGCTAAATATGCAATTCTGATTGCCTATTAGTAAAATAGCAAAAAATAATAGAATGATTCCGTCAGAACCGTGCCAGATCAGATAGCGTCATACACATTTCTGTGCCTTGTATTGTCTGACTCCTCAGATAATGCATTTTATCTTTTGCATAAGGTATGGGCAATCTTAAAATTCTGAGTAACTCAAACTTAACCTTAAAGAGTTATTTCACAAAAATGGGGATAAAGCTGTATTCAAGGAATAAACAAAGGCAAAGTAAATCAAATCAAATTGCTGCATCATCATTTGGCCTTGACAAAGGAGCCCAGAACAGCAGTCCAAGTAGAAGCCAGTTCCATGAGCTTCCTTTATGTCCTCAGGTCCTGTGTTCGCCTTTATCACAGCATATGCAATTCAGAATTTAGTTACCCTTGTTAGACTGTGAGCAGCCTGAGGCAAGCCTTTCATACATCCCTAGTTCCCAGCAGTGTGTCCTATGTAGTACATCAAACATATGCTAAATAACAAGTAAGAGAAATACTTATTCCATCTGTGTCTTTAAGAAAGTAGACTGGTTAAGAAGGCGCAAAAGATACATGCACCCCCAATGTTCATAGCAGCAATATATTCAATAGCAAAGACATGGAAGCAACCTAAATGTCCATCGACAGATGACTGGATAAAGAAGTTGTGGTATATTTATACAATGGAATACTACTCATCCATAAAAAGGAATAAAATAATGCCATTTGCAGCGACATGGGTGGACATAAGGATCATCATTCTAAGTGCAGTAAGCCAGAAAGAGAAAGAAAAATACCATATATCACTCATATGTGGAATCTTAAAAAAAAAAAAAAGAGGACACTAAAGAACTCATCTACAAAACAGAAACAGACTCAGTTTTATGGTTACTGGGGGAAAGGGAGGTGGGAAGGGATAAATTTGAGTTTTAGATTTGCAAATGTTAGCCACTATATATAAAAATAGGTTTTAAAAAATTTCTTCTATAGCACAGGGAGCTGTGTTTAATATCTTGTAATAACCTTTAATGAAAATGAATATATGCACGTATATGCGTGACTGGGACATTGTGCTGTGCACTATAAATTGATACACTGTAACTGACTATACTTCAAAAAATAAAAAGGCACAGAAGTATTAAAGCCTTATTTTCCTCTCAGGTTGGTGAGAATGGAAGAAAGTTGCAGAACACCTTACCACTGAAGGCCGATCACAGGAATCACAAGAAAGAGGAATTGTTCTCAGGACTGATTGCTCAAACAGGCCCACAGAGTTCCCCTTCAACAGACACAATTTCACACACAGAATGCAACCTCCCCTTGTTGGATGATAAAGATGTTGCTTTCACTTCAAAATGCAGCCTTCCTTAGAAACTTTCACTTTCTAAGCCCAAAGTGTGGGTGTGTACCAGAGGAAGCTGTGTTCAAGCAGCCAGTCATGCCTCCCCCATACATTTATGGGGTCTCTCATTAAGTTTGTCATTTGTACAATGACCTAAACCCAGAGTGCTTGCACAGAATTAATACAATGTTCTATCCATTTTCTGTTTAACGTTACTACTTAATTTTTTTGCCATTGCACATTTTGCTTAATTCAGTTAGATGCGTGGTTTCTTCTTTAGGTCTCAAAAAAATGACCAACTCCCTCTGCAGTTATAAGTAACCTTACAGAGAAATGAATAAAGACTCAATTATGCAGTGTGTTAAGTGTGAGCTACACTGTAACTGGGAATACATCTCTCTACCAGCTCAGTGCCACGTGAAGGAAGATGAGGACTTGAAAAGAATTAGATTTCAACAGGCTCACGTAGAGAAGCATTTTCCCCATTTCACTCTACTTCCAAACATAGTAAGCTATCTTAAAATATATATATCTTAAAATATGCTTCTGATGCTGAAATTCTTTGCCAAAAAAGTCACTGCTGTATTTGACTGCTTTATTATTTATAATTTGTTTTGTCATTTTTGTATCTAATGCACTAATACCTGAAGTAGTGAACATGCACATAATTTTGAGCCATTTGCCATTCTTCTTACCAAAAATTTTTGGAATTAGTTCAATTATAATTATTCAGGATAAGTTAAAAATGTCAGTTTTCAAATTGCAAGTACATAGAGCGCCCTCTAGGATAAAGAGGAAGAAATTTCACGAACACCACACATTAATTTTTAGATTTAGCTTTAGTTTCCAACTCTAGGTTCATATATTTCTTTCTTTACTGTCACTTATAACTGCCTCTTGCACGTGGATGTCTACTGATGGAGACAGTTGCTAAAATTTGACTATAGCTGGACGTTAGATTTTTCAAACATTCCTGGTAAGTAAGGTTTAGTATTTGAATTGCTGATTCAGGTGTTTTACTGTTATCTGACTATCTCTGTAAATGTAGTAAATTCCACAGCGCCTTAATATTTGGCAAAGGCGATTTCTAAGATGACTTAGAAAAATAACAGAAAATAGATTATGTGGACAGTCAGTGAGGTCTCAGGGAGAGGAAAGGAAAAGCGATCACATCGAATCAGCAGCACTAATCACACTGGCGCTAACAGCCTAGAGAAGCAAGCTGACCCAATTGTAGAAAAAGCGAAGAATTGCATTTGATTTCTCTGTGAGTCTGAACTATATTCAATATCTTGTAATAGCCTATAATGAAAAAGAATATGAAAAGGAGTATGTGTATGTATAACAGAATGACTATGCTATACACCAGAAGTTAACACTGTAAATCGACTATGCTTCAATAAAAAAAGAATTCCGTTTGTAGTTAACTTTATGAAGAGGGGTTCAAGTGGATTATGAATGGTTATTAGTAATCCAAACACACTTCTTGACATGCCTGCTCCCTCAAGAATACAAGTAGATAATTAATGCGATAGCAAGATGTTTTCTTTAGATGAGCGCGAGGAAGCATGGTTTTACATCTTGTCTTATTATCCAGCAGACACACTAACTTGATAACTCCTTGCAAAAGAGTGTTCATGTTTTCCTGCTTGATTGCCCTAAGATTGCTCCTGCTATTGCCTTGATGAACTTTTCTTCTGCTTGGAGAGAAACAAATACAGCTTGGTCTTTGAAGGAAGTAGGCCAACTGGTCATTAGCAGAAGTAGTATTAGGTGTGTGGGATCCAATCAGGTTTTTTCTTTTTTGTGTAATCCCCTGCTCACGTTTGCTACTAAAATTTTAGAAAATGTCTTGACAGTCCTTCCTCCCCAGGATGTAAGTTTTGACTTTCTCACATATACAACTCTCAAAATCTTTCTTCGTGTATCATAAGGTGGATCTTCCCTCATAGCAGCAGTGATGTTAGACAGTTTGGGAACGATCCTTGATGATAATTCTCTGTCCTGCCTGAGATTCTGCTCTCCACTCCTAGCCTGTTCAAGCCCACTTATTTCTTGTCCCATGTCTGTTTTGCCATTTGAAACTGGGATATTTGACAAGGTTTTTAAAACATATGTTTTATTATAAACTGCCTATTTTAACATGATACATATTTTTAAAACACAGAAAATAGAAGCAAACAAAACATCAAAGTACCAAAAGTCTTATAAGAGAAGCCTCCACCCCATTTTTCTGCACATCCTGCTTTTAAAAACACAAATTTAATGAGAATCTCCATCTGTGGAGACCCCTTCCATGGGTTTCCATAGCCCACAGGACAAGCTGAACGTTTCTTACTGTGGCAAACTAAGCTCTTCATACTCAGGCTCCTTCCAGATTATTCTGTACAATCTCAGAATTCTAATGCAGTGGTTCTCAAACTTGAGCATCTATAACACCTCCTCTCATCTGAATCTCCTTTGTTTTTATGCAAAATCCTACGCAGTGTGCTTTGCTACTATGATCAAGGAGGTCTAAAATAGGGCCCTCAAATTTGCATTTTTAATATGCACTCTGGGAGACGCTGGTGCAAGTGGCTGCCAAGCCAGCCTGAGAGTCTTTCTCTTAGCATCAGTGTTCACGATTGGCCCTCTTACTACTGACTTCACACATGCTATTTCCTCTGTAAGGGAAGCATTACTTCTTTTTTTTTCATGTAACATATTCCTAATAATCTTTCAAGACTAAAACATCAGCATCGATAAAATTTGCTTAAAGGTAGAGACAAAAATAAGGTTTCTCTTATACAAACCCACTCCTTTAAACTCTACAGTGTTTTTTTTTTTCTGTCTTTCAGTTTTTAACTAAAACTCTAGAATAAAAACAAAGGGAATACTTCTCCTAAGGAGAATTTTTTGAAAGCAAGTTCTGAAATTATAGATATTTTTTCTTAGGAGCCCCAATACTATGCCAGGCACTGCAGAAGTTAAAACAGTAGAAAATAGAGTCTTAAGGAACTCACTAACAAAGATCAAGACAAAGTATCCTAGAGAACAGAAATGTAGTTAGTTAATGCCTAAGCTTTATATTATACACCTGTCTGAAGTCAAGGTTCTCTGGAAAAATACAATAGGAAATTCATAGTCTCTCTCAAAGAAAGAGGGAGACCCAGTGCAAGCACATTTCATGGACCAAAGACAAACTGATCCTAAAAAAAGGTAAAATGTAATTATGGTAAATTTACCCCAGTGATATCAGGATCTGATATCAAGATCTGAAGATGTCCACAGTAAAGCTTGATGAGAAGATATATGACAATCATACAAACATACTAGACTTGGATACAGAGATGAAAAATGGAGTTTGGTTGCAGTTGGTGAGGGAGGGAGGAGAAAAAATGAGGTCATCTGCCCACTTTTTAATTGGGTTATTTGTTTTCTTGGTATTGAGTCGCGTAAACTATATATTTTGGGTTTTTAACTCCTTATCAGACACATCACTTGCAGACATTTTCTCCCACCCAGAAAGCTGTCATCTAGTTTTGCTGATGGTTTCCTTCATGGTGCAAAACCTTTAATTAGGTCCAATTTGTTTATTTTTGTTCCTTTTCTTTGCCTGAGGAAACAGACAAAAAATTGCTAATACTTAAGTCATAGAGTGTACTGCCTATGTTTACTTCATGTTTACTACAATGCGATATCATCTCACAACTGTCAGAAAGGGTAATATCAAAAAGACAAGAAAAAATAAGTATTGACAAGGAGATGAAGGGAACCTGGTACACTGTTGGTAGGAATGTAAATTGGCACAGCCACTCTGAAAAATAGTATGGAGGTTCCCCACGAAACTGGAAATAGAACTACCATATGATCCAGCAATTCTACTCCTGGGCTTATATTGGAAGAAAATGAAAACACTAATTCAAAAAGTCACATGCACCCCAACATTCATAACAGCATTATTTACAATAGTCATGATATGGAAGCAACCTAAGTGTCCATTAACAGATGAATGGATAAAGAAGATATGGTACAGGTACAGTGGAATATTACTCAGCCGTTAAAAAGAACGAAATTTTGCCTCATGCAACAACATGGATGGACCTGGAGGGTATCACGCTTAGTGAGATAAGTCAGACAGAGAAATGAAATATTCAGTGTTTTTACATGTATGTGGAATCTAAAAAAAAGAAAGAAAAATTAATACAACAGAGATTAAGATTCAGAGACTAAACTAGTAGTTACTGATGGAGAAAGGAGTGGAGGAAGGGGCAAGATAAGGGAAGGAGATTGAGAGGTACAAACTACTAGGTATAAAATAAGATACAAAGATGTAATGTACAGCACAGGGAATATAATGAATATAATAACTTTAAATGGAGTATAACCTATAAAATTATAAAATTCACTATGTTGTACACCTAAAACAATAAAAAACACTGTAAATCAACTATTAAAAAAAACCCCAAAAACTCAAGAAAAAAAGAAAAATGAAGGGAATTGGGAGAAAGAAGAGTCAGAAGGAAGAAGGAAGGAAAGGAGAAAGAGAAATAATGTGCAAAATACAGTGGAAGACAGCTTGGTGGAAAAACACAGCCCAAGGAAGGAAGTACATTCAAGAAAAGGCTTAAAATTTTAGACGAGCTTTAAGAGAATGAGACCTTTTTTTACATAAAGTTTAAAAAGCCATTAAAGATGACTTGACTAACAGATTTACACAGAAAGTGAGACTGCAAAGCTAAGGAGATGTTCAAAGTAACCCCACCACAGAAAAAATAAGAAAAAAATTTAGAGACTGGCATGTCTGAAAGTGTAACCAGTGTGATAGATAAAAGGCTCAGGTAAACATATGCAAAGAAAAATGACAGATTACAGCAATTAGAAAAAAGAAGTATAAACAGGGGACAAAGACCTATGTGTGTATAATTTGCAGGGAATTTTCCCTAAAGAATTTAGTGAGCACATCAAAGGGGCATGTGATACAACAACAAAATGTTGGCAGTGAGGGACACTGGGAAATACACATGTAAGTTATCAAACTTCATGAATAAAGGACACAAGTCGCAAAGTACACAGGCAAGGAAAGCAAATCATTAGCAAGAAGAGAAGTCAGACTGGCCTCGGGCTTCTCTACAACTACATTCAATGATACAACATTGCTAAGGACACACATTTTTGAAAGGAGAAGGAAGTCTCACCCAGGAATATTCTGCCCATTCAAGTTGTCATTCGAACATAAAGACAGCAGACAGACATCTCAAACATGCTGGAACGCTAGAAATATAGTACCCATGCATTCCAGGGAAGAAAGATGGAATCCAGCAAACAGGAGTTCAATAAAAATAATGAAAAAGCATAATAAAAGGAGTGGTGCTGAACATTAAATCTAGTCAATGTTTGGCTATGATTGAACATCTGGGGAATTGTGGCTGCAGAACAGATGGTAAATTTTACAAACTCTAACAGTTTAAATATTATAACTAACAAACACTGGATGATGTGAGGTGGAAAAGGAGGAGAAAGTATAAAAATGCTAATCACTCTTCCTTCAAAGTAGAGAATACACCGATGCTACCTAAAATTGAAAGATGTACTTAAAAGATCAGAGACCCCAACCAGTTAATATTTTCTTATTCATACAGAAAACTTAAAGGAATAAATCCTTTTGATGGGAAAACCTACATGGGGAAAAAAAGCAAAGCTTTAGTGACTTACCTATTTGTAGTTTGGTGGAAATATTTCTAGTTTTTTTTCCCCCAAGTACTGTAGAAAGATTGACAGAAAAGGACAGCTTTTGTTCCACCATGGGAAATGTTTGTGTGTGTTGTAACGTTCTCACTAGAACAAACGACTGAAAGCAGTGTGCAATGGAGCAAAGAGTATTGAAATGACAGCTTTGAGAAAGAGATCCCTGATCCAGACTGTCCAATAGTAAACTACTTGGCTACTCTTAACGGCTCCATTCACACTTTGGGGCCTGAAGATCATGGCTTTGGACATACAGTTGATTGATAAATACCCATCAACTTGTTCTGCATGATAAATTCTAAGCCTTTTTCTTACAGACAGCTTATTGGGCAACAGTCAACTAAATTCAATAAACATTTATTAAGAGCTCAACTCCATTCTATGTGCTGTTCCTTCCTGAAAATACGCACATACCATAAGTACAAATGTCCAAAGAAACCGCATGAGTAGAGGCAAGTAGGAAGGGCTGTCATGTGGAAGAAAGAGCAGTGCACAATCCTATCTATTTTTTGTTCATGATATAGTTTCATGACATATATCCAGCATTTCAAATGATTTCTTTAATTTTAATTTTCATAACTGAGTCAGACGGAGGCTAAAATCTACCGCAATCATGCCAAAAGGTTTTTTTTCTTAATTTCTATCATTCTACCATTAATATTGGCTATTTGATTTTTTCCATTTCCCTCACATTTTAATAAAACAAAGACACGATGCAATAAACACAAAGTTTCACCAACACAGCTGAAACTGAACAATCGATTCCACAGTTGGTGCCACCTTGCATGAGCCACTATATGTCAAATGAGAACCAGAAGTTTCAATAAAGAATATGAATGTGCTAAGTGTACAGAAGTCACGCTTACAACATTCAAGGACCAACTCTAACCCAAAGAGCACCATTAGGCTTTAAACATCCTTTAAATTTGTTGAAATAAGGACTTGGGAAATGACTACGAAAGGCCGAAGAAAAGTGAAACTGTCTATGAATCATTCCAGCTACAGAAAGGAGACTGCTGGCCAGAGACACAAACACAGCCAACAAGCCCGAAGGTCATAGAACAGTTTGAGGAAGCACTTACTCTAAACTCATTGTGAAGTGACGGGAATGACAGGACCCTACCTATGACAAACACAGGAAAATTTGAATGATTTAGACCCTGTTAAACAATCCTATAGAAGTTGTAATAGCACATTAGCTACAAAATTTGACAAACATCTCCTCCACTGTGTTACCAAGGCTGTTGCCCCAGAACCTCACCCCTGACCCTCCCTCCAGGCCAGTCTGCAGAAGACCACAACTAACCATGTCCTCCAGCTGTGTTCACAGCGCAGGAATCAGTCTACCCACGGGAAACTGGTGCGAGCTGGTTCAGCTCCAGATGCAGAACAAAGGTTGCCCTGCAGTGCATGATCACCTCATTGTAATAGTAAGATCTCCACCCATCTGCACCATGATGGTTCAACCACTTCTGACCCAGATGCCAGAAGGCATCCCCCTTGCTCCAGAGGACCCCCGTTCCAGGAAGAACCCCACCTATTTTCAGAAAACTAATGGCATATGGCTCCCCCTCATTAACCTTGCCCTTACAATGTTGCCCTAATAGTCCCCAGGGCAAGAAGCTGACTTGCAAACTAAATTCCTGATTCTCCACGCCCTGTCACTGAATGAAGCTTGTGCCACTTCAATCTCAGCATCAGGTTTGCTATTGGCTGTGCAAATTCAAATAGCAAAAGAATTTTTTCCCACCAAGGCAGGGAGCCTGGGCCGGGATAAAAGTAGGGGTCTGCAGGACCAGTTTGGTAACAACTCCACACAACTATCCTCTTTAAATATTAGGATGAACATTTGCAGAGAAACTTCACTGCAGATGTTTTTTGTATTGTTATCAACTTGAAGAAAAATCTTCCTGTTTGGAACCTCACAGCCGTAGAAATCATTATGTCCCCAAAACAGAAAGGTAACAAAAATATGCAGTTTATATGAAATTTTATTTTCATGCAGTTACCTCTAACAATGTAACAGAAGGAATAGAAAGCGTTGGAAATATGATGAGTACATATAGTCAATTTTCTGGAAATAAAATGTTTGTCAAAAGCCAATAGTATCCTGAAAATTCTTATTTCATGGCAAGAACTATAAGGGAAATGAAGTGTTTATACACAGATTCGGTAATTATCTGCACAATCGGGAGCTATTTTGGTAGTAAATCATTTATGTTGTTGCATTTGAAATACTGAACTGTCTAGTACTTACCAGAATACATTTTATTTTGTAATTTGATTTATGGCTTTTACTGTGAAATCAGACTACCTGAGATTTAACCTTTGAGAAATCCTTGGGAATTTCAGGCCTTGGGAAAATTACTGAGAGCTCATGAATTTCCACCAATTCTTAGGATGTCAGCCTTAAGCTGGCAAATATTTCCTCTAGCTTACTCTAATTTTAGACTCTTATAAAAGAGAACAGGTTGCCAAGTGGCCTCCTGTCAGATCAACAGTTACTTTACTCCACTTACATTCCATGCACATTTAAATGAATGCTACAAAATCTTAAATCTGTAGCCTGGGTGTACTTTCATCTAAGTTCTCCTACTGAGAACTCTTCATTAACTTATTGGCAGCCCAACCTTAATCTGCTTGTTAAATAATCTGTTGGTCTGAGATCAGGAATGTCTCGTGATGATGTTTACCATTTATACCTTTGCTATTAAACAAAAACGGTCATTTTGCGTACAGTTCACTCCTACTTAGTTTAGTCCATATTTCATACTTCTGAGAGCATACCCAGATGCTGTGTTCTCTGTTTAAAACACTAGTATCCAATCAGAAGTGTGTGGCTCTTCATTTATGGCTATTGAGTAAATGCAGCGCAGTGCTAGCCCAATGTTTTCAATAAAGGAATTTATGCGTTCAAAAAATTTTTTTCCTGTGTCCTAATTTCCTCATTTGTATAAAGGGAATAAGCTCCCTCATATGGTGGGAAAGGTTAAATGAAACAATAATTAAAACACTTAGAATGATGCACAGCACGTGTGTTTAGTAAGTATTAGCTATTATAACAACTGATTTGTTATCTACCAAACAATACCATCAATATTTACCTAGCACTTAAGTGCTCCACGTAGATCTAAGCGCTTTACATACATATTAGCTCACTTAATCCTCTCCTAGCCTATGAGACGGGCTGTATTCTTTTCCCCATTTTACAGAAGAGAAAACTGGGGACAGAACAGTTAAGGGGACTGCCTAGAGGCTGTGTTCTTAACCATCTATTTGATTCTTAACTTTGGCCACACCATCAGCGTCACCTGAGGAGCTCTAACGGTCCTGATTCTCAGGCTAATTGGTACCCCAAGCCAATTAAGTCAGAATCTCTAAAACGGGCCTTAGTTTAAAAACACTCCCTGAATCGTAGCATTAGGCTATACCATCATCCCTCAGTATCCACAAGGGATTGATTCCAGCCCCCTCACCCCACCTGCTGCAGATACCAAACTGTAGATGCTCAAGTCCCGTATATAAATGGCACAGTATATGCATATAGCCTACACACATCCTCCTGTATTTTTATTGCACTGCAACTGATTTACAATATTATAGTCTTCCCTCAGTATCTGCTAGGGACTGGTTTCAAGAGTCCCCTGTATCCCCAAATTCTCAGATGCTCAAGGAAATTTCCATTCTTGGCTGGCTAAATCTCAGGATGAGGAAATCCATAAATACAGGCCATACATTTATTGAAAAAACTTTATAAGTGGACTTGTACAGCTCAAAACCATGTTGTCCAAGGTCAACTGTATATTGGTGTCAGTTATAAACAGTGATTTGGTATTTTTATACACTACAAGATGATCATTATACTAAGTCTAATTACCGTCTGTCGCCATACAAAGTTATAACAATAGTATAACTAGTTCCCCGTGTTGTACATTAGATCCCTGTGACTTACCATAACACTTAATACCCTATAAAGCTATGTAAATAGCTGTAAATTCAACATAAATGACAGAGTTAAACAAAATCTAACTCTAAAGAGGCATCATACCCGAAAAGTAGTGTAAATCTAGAAGAAAAAAAAACCTTGGCTCAATAAAATACTAAGAAAATCTGATAAAATTTGGGGTGTGGAGTTTAATGAGAACAAATTACCCAGGTAAAAATCCCACTTGCAGGATTATATTACTCTAAGACCAAACCCAAAGCAAATAATACATGTATGTAAGTAGTCCTTAGGACTAGAACACACTCTACTGTCAAGAGAAAACATCATAATACATGATCCAAAATACTGTCAGTAATTGGACAGGTTTTCAATGATTTACAATTCAAATTTTAACCTTCTCGTAATTTTTTTTAACAAAGTATTTCCCATCTAGTCTATTTGTCCCACTTAAATTTGACTTTTGCAAAGTGAAGATCAAAACAGCCTAGGATACTGCAGTCACATAGTAGGAAAGGCAGAGTCCCTTTCCCTGTACTCCCTCCAAGGTGGATGATAAGCTTAAAGTCAACTTCTACGGTTCCCCCAGGTCATCCTTACCTGTGTATCTCCTCCCTTTATTGTCTGTGTACTTCTACAAATATGCTAAACATTATTGTGTATGCTGCTGGGGAAGAGAGCATTTATGTGAAAATACTAGCTTATATTGTAAACAAAATCTTTTTTTTTTAATACAGATGTCTGGGTAGAATATGTATTGTTTTGTAATTACTGCCCAAGCTCCTCCTATGAGTTTAGTGCAAGGCAATAAAGGGATGAATAAACCACATTTTAAAAGAAACATTTCTTTCAAGTTAAATTTTATATCCAAATGTTTCTTCTTACTCCTTTTTGCCTCAGACCTTCCTTAATACCCAAGGACTCTTGTAATTAGTAGGAATCTTCATACAAACTTAAATTATAGTTGCCATAATTCTGTTAGATCTACTTAATTTCATAAATTCTACCTGCTGAAAGCCATGGATGGTTGGTGATAGAAATGAAATAGGGTACAGCTGCAAGGGTCCATTTAGTACCATCTGGTTTTCATTCAAAAGAGGTTGATTATCTAGTCCCTGACACCTGCTACACATCCTTAAACCTTCATGAATCTACCCTGAAAGTTAAAGGAGAAAGTGTCATTTTCTGCCACCCTTTTCTTTGTGCCTTACTTCTTCCCTAAAGTTACCTCCCATATAGTGTTTTTGACACTACATGATATCCAGCTTCTGGAATTCTTTTTTATGAAGACCTGTTACCTGAAATATAGTCACCCTAAGAGAGTCTGCCTCTATAACTTGCTCATAATGTTAGGTCACTTAAGGGATCAGCAGAAATTTCACCTGAACTTCATCAGACTGAAGCAGAGAACCCTGAAACTACAGCTGCCATTACCACCACCCACTCCTGCCCCCGACCCCAGAGTTTCCCATTTGGAAAACTGACTAGGAGAAGTATAGAATTAACTGCCTGAAACCCCCTCCACTCCAGGAAAGCTTCCAGCCAGGAAGGAGGCTGCTCATTCGCATCAGGATGAAAAGGCCGTCCATACTTTCCCTGTCAAGTCCTCATTACCACCACCCCTTTTGTTAAGCTGATACATAAACTCTTACTTCTGTCTATTCTGAATTACTCACTAATGAGGGCTCCCACGGGAGGAACAGGACAAAAGCTTGCTCATCTGTCTATTGTCAGTTCTCAGGGCTCCAACCACATGACCTAAATTGATGTATCTTTCTTCCCAACATGGCAATCCCACAAATTCTCGATATCTATAGATGCTTCTGGAGGAAAGAATTCAGGGGCAAGTAGATGATTTTTTTTAAGATTTTTCAAAACACTATTTTAAGGAGCTTAGGAGTTCCCCCAAATACCTGAATTCTCTGCATTTGGGAAACGTGGGCCATAGCTCAGGCTACGACATTTAGACATAACAAATCTTTGTAGGATTTTCTATTTTTTCACTGCCTCAACTGACAATTAGTTTCAGCTGCAAATCAATTAAGTTGCAAAGAGCTAGAGGAGAGGTAGAAGAAATTACTGTCAAACCCACTTGCCCTGAGAAGGTGGAAACGTGCTCCTTAAAAGTGTAGGATTCACACATGACAGTCAAGTGACAACATGTGTAAAAGAGCCCAGATTCTAGCTTTGGCTACAGATTGTTTAGATTGAATTCAATAAAAAATTTTAGCCGGTTAATACAATCCATTCATTTCAACTATTACCAACATTATACAGTATGTTCCAAATACTGCAGAGGACACCCTGGTACTGAAATACATCATTGTTTATCTGAAACACATTATTGTTTATCTGAAATTCAAAGTAAACTGGGCATCCTGTATTTTACCTAGAAGCTCTATTTTTTTAGTTCTCTGGAGCATTACAATGTGGAGATAGATTTGGAAGTTACTATATAGCACAGTAAGTGTCTACACCCATTTAGAATATCCTTTTTTCTTACTGTGTTGTTCAGCTGATTCTTCTTTGGGGACAAGAGAAAATAGCAAACATTAACAAACCTTAAGCAACAGACCTTTACTAGGGCAAAAATAAAAAATTTACCTGCATCATAAGCCACTGCTGAATGTAAATAAAGCAATTTTCAAGGACTCAAAGCATGAATTGAACAAAAGCACAGCCCCACCTCTAATGCATTCATAACAGTCACTTTGCAAGGCTCTGAGGAGCGGGATACGGATATTTCATAAGGTTTCCCTTCTTTTTTTCAATATGAAAAAGGAGGGGTAAGGACATGCCAGATCTTGCCAAAGTGTGGCTCATCAAACAGCATGATCAGCATCACCTGGGAGCTTATAAGAAATGCAAGCTCTCAGGTCAGGACACACCCAGACCTGCTGAATTAAAATGGTTGTTTTAACACTGTCTCCCCAAGTGCTTCATACACACATTAAAGTTTGGGAAGAACTGCTGTAGACAGTGGGGTTCTCAAAGGGGTAAATATGGGCCTCCAGGGTCGCTGAAAAGAAGGAAGGAGACACAAAATAAAGCAGTAAAGCCTTTCAAATGCGGGTATTTTTCCCTTGGCCAATTTCTACCAGCAACAGGTAGCCCCTAGTTCCTGTGAACAGATGAGCTGCTCAGGTTAAAGAATTTAGTCTGTTTGAGCCGGCATCACAAAAGTACCATGGACTGGCCGCCTTAAACAACAAACATTTAGTTCTCACAGTTCCGGATGCTCGGCAGCTCCAAGATCAAGGTGCCTGGTGAGATCCCGCTTCCTGGTTCAAAGACGGCTCGCTGTCTTCTCACCGCTTCCTCGCACCGCAGAAAGAGCTAGAAGCCAGGCTGTGTCTCTTTATAAGGACACTAATCCCGCCTACAAAGTCTCCACCCACATGACCTAATCACCTCCTATTGGTCTCACCTGCAAACACCCATTTTACAGTCATTGGGAATTGGGCTGACATGTAAGTTTTGGAGGACAAAAACATTCAGTCAATAGCAATGTCCCTTGACTGTCCAGATTCAACAGGGGTCTAACTAGGTGAATTAACTAAGGCCAGCTCACTGCCGTTTGTACAGTACTCCGAAAGAACCCGGCATGTAACCCAGCACGTTTGAAAGAGGAACGCTGGGCACTTTCTAATCAAATTTAAACCTTGTATAAACAAGCAGATATGATTATTTCAGGTACCTCAGCAAAATGTGCAGCCAGAATGTCAGGTCAATCTCGTCTGAAGTGCATACATATTGATATAGATCTGATCTTCACTACATTTATTTGAGAAATATCTCTACTGTAATATATGATAGCCATTAGAATGCCAAGGACAAGTATATATTTAATAGGGTTTGTAATCCCATCATTTGAAAATTACTTTGGGGAATGTTGCCGGTCTTCCTACCAAGGACAAGAAATATCAGTATGTACAGTAGAATTGTATCATGTTTTATTTAGATATCTTCGTGTTCAGTGTTTTCCACGTGTTAGCATGGTCTTTCCAAAGCAATTCTGACAACTTTCTAAAATATATCTCATCATGAGTCCTGTCAAGCAAAGGAGGTACAGTAATTCAGAAAAAAAAAAAAACAAAAAGGTTAATTAAGTGAATATATTCAAATAACTATACAATTTATCAGAGAGAGAGGGGGAAGATGAGAGAATTGGTTAGGTCAGTTGCAAAGTGAAATTTACTAATTAATTGATTTATGGTAATTAATATGCCTGAACCTCTTGCCTTATTGCTGCCAAGCCAGGCAAAAGGGATAGTTTGAGTGTGATTCGATTAAAACAATACATGCTCTGGAAAGATTGCTCTCCTGTGTTTTCTGGGACAAGTGTGTAACAAAACTGTCACGAGAAGCATGCTTCTTTTCAATTTCAGCAGCAAGTGATAGGCATTTATCAAAGAAAATTGAACTGAGGCTGTTGCCACAGAATCAGAGAAATTAGATTCAGATGATCTTTACCAAGCAGGCCACAACCCTCTGATAAAAAACAAATCTATTATTTCTACCTCCCCTTGTTCCCTGCAGGCAGAACCGGGTCTTAAAAGAGCAGTTCCTTTCCTTATGCCCACTGAGAGAAGAAGCGTCTCCCTAGCGTGCGGAGTAAATGTCCATGTGTCTATGCCAGTCAAGATGATTTATTGCCCCTTGCCAGTGATTGGCTTAGAAATATGGTATGTGACACCATTTTGAACAATGAATGTGATTCTGCTGAGAAGCTATAGTTTCCTTTACTTTTAAATAGAGATACATAAAGAGAGACGTCTACTCCTATCTCTGGATGAAACCATCTGCACAAGATACTTGGAATTGCAACCAGCCCTCTCAGGGCCATGAGAAAAGCTAACCTAAGAAAACAAACCAACATTCTAAAATTGGCAGAAAATAAAAATGAAAATTATCTGGCTCCCTAATCATATAACCAAGTCTATGAATAAATTCAATTTGGATTCACCTAATTTGTTATATAGCAAATCTATTTTGAGTTTGATTTCTTTTCCTTGCAGCCAAACTTTCTTAGGCACTAAAAAACCATTAGCCAGAGATTCTATTATTCATATCCCATCTATTTTGAAGCGACACATCAGGTTTTTAATACAGACTCATGATTACTCACAAAATGTCTATACTCAAATGGAAGAACGTCTTGCAAACTTACGGCATTATGTCATTTCATTCAATACCAGAGCAGACTAGCATTTCCTTCTGTAACACACAGGCATTTACACACCATGCTACTTCAAATTATATACCTGTGAGTTAACAATCAATTTTTTTGTTATTTTGGGTTTTTCTGGGGGGAGGGAAGGGGAGGTGATTAACTTTATTTATTCATTTTTTAAAAATGGAGGTACACGGGGCTTGAACCCAGGACCTTGTACATGCTAAGCATGTGCTCTACTACTGAGCTATACCCTCCCCTCTAGAATTTAAAATATCAAGATGATTTTCACCTAGTACATAACCTCTGCTGAGGTTGGCTCTCCCTATTACCTGGTTTTCTGTTCACTGTAAATGATACTCCCTCAGATTGCCCATAACTATCACGAAGGATTCTATGTTGCAAGTAAAAGTCTCAACTCAAATTTGCTGGAAAAATAAAGAGAATTTATTGGCTCATAAACTCTAGGTGCTCTAATTACATCAGCTGTGAGCCTGGTTGCTCTCTGATTCTCTCCTCTGCCTTCTAAGAGCATTGGCTTCATCCTCAAGCTCTACAAACCTTCCCCTCCAACCAAACCAGTGTCAGCACAGCTGTCCACCCTTCAGCTTCGTGGTAGAAAATGACTGTAGCAGTTCTCAACCTCAAATCCACACCCCACAGCATCTACGGGAAGAGAGGAAGCTCCTCTTACTCGGAGGACTCAACAAACACCTCACAACCCGGCTGTGACTGCTATGTAACAACTGGTTAGGTTAAAAGGCTGGAGTACATCAAATGATGTAGGCTAATCACTGTCAGCTGGAACTGAAGTGAGGTTAATACCATCTAAACAAGTGGACTGATGAAGAAAGGGAGGCATCCAAAAGGAAAACCCTGTCCTCTTGGTGAGACAAACAGAGAGGGATGAATACTGTGGAGACAAAAATAAATATCCATTACAGCATGGAGAAATTAGCGTGGATTATTTAAAGGGATCATTTTATTTCAATTTATTATTCTTAAATTTCACTATTTTTTTAGATCTAATTACTACCTTATCAGTTTAGGCATTAAAGTCACAGATTTGACGTATGGAAAATGGACAAATAACTCTATAGAAAAACCTCATACACTATGGTACAACTCTTGAGTTCCAAGGCTTGTGTTTGGCAGATTGATTATTCACTGCGTATTTTTTACTTCTTTTCTAACATTAAATTCCTTCTCCACAACCCCCACAATATCTGTCACTTGTTTTATTTTGAAAGCACCAAGAAAATAACACACCAAGGAAATTTCAAAGAAAGTTTCAATGTATTTCTGTGTATGATTAAGCCTTGTGCACAAACCTGCCCCACCCCTTTTGGTTTCTTTCTAATACCTCTACTTGGCTGATTACTAGTTGCCTGGGGGTAGAAAAAGAAGAGGAAACTTTAAATAGAAATATTAGTTTTTAATGCCCCCAATTTCCATGTAATGAATTTTCCTCTAACTTTAAATACTTGCACAGTGTATTCAGTTATGCCCCATTTAGCACCACGTTACACAGTTGTGAGCTAATTGTACATTGCTTCCTGTATAAGATTACCACTATGTTATGTCATTCATCTTACTGTAAGCTTTCTGCTCTTTTGAACCATGCAGAGTACAAAACAGCATAGAAATGCAGGACACGACTCTCATTATCATTACTATACTTTAGTAGTTTTAATGAGGTAGGGCTTAGTGATTCATAATAAAGATTATGCAATTTTCAACTCTGCAATTTTAAAAGTGGCTTAGTATCTGCTTGATTTACCCAAAGTTATTTCAAATACGCATCACGTTATAAACTTCAGGTAAAAATTCTGAATAGTCATACCAGTATCATGAGAAAATCATCATCTGAAACATTTATTAAAAATAAAATTAGGTCAATATATTGTATTGGAATGGAACTGTATTTCGCTAATTGACCCTTCACAATACATTATTCATGAAAGCATTCAGGCATATTCTAAGTTAAGCACGGTATATACACAACATAATAAGACACACACCTTGCCGCTAAAGAATTCACTATTTAACTTGTCCATGGGCTTAGGCAATTCATTAATTTAAAGTGAGTTTCTCAACTTCTCTGTGTCTCAATTTCTTCATTTATCTAGTGCAGATGATAACAGCACCTACCCTGTAGGCCTACTGTGACACTGAGATAACAAAATACACACAAAATGCTAAGAACAGCTCTGGCAACCTAATATGCACTCATTAAATGTTAGTTATTATTTTTAGTATAAGAGAAGAAAGATTACAAACTAATTACAAGTTTGATTAATCTGCTCAATATATTCTGAGTTCTCACTACGTTCAGTCTATGCAGGCCTCTGAGAATACTGCAAAGAATGAGACAGATATGTTTTCTGCCCTCATAGGCATCCGATCTAACTCAGGTATGAAAGCCATCATACTAATAGTCAAAGGAAAGTATACATACATGGAAGAGACAATATAAAATGTGTTGACTATCTAACACATGCCATACCTCGTGCCAGAAAGTTAAGAGAAATAATCTCATTTTATTATTTTATGAGGCACAGTTCAAAGAATGACCCAATGTTATTAAATGTCACATTTCCTAAAGAGTAAAGCCGATATCCAAATACAAATCTATTTCCTAAAGAGTAAAGCCGATATCCAAATACAAATCTATTTCCTAAAGAGTAAAGCCGATATCCAAATACAAATCTATTTTCTAAACTCTGTTCTGTAATGACCTCCTAACTCACTGAGAGTAATTAGAGTAGTTGGGGAAATCCTCACCAAGAAAATAAAGAGCTTTGAAAGATCACTTTGAAAAACAAGCTTGAAGTAACTAACCTACATTATTACTGCCCAACATGTGTTCTGTGGAACTCTATCTGCATAAGCTATTGATAAAGTCATCAACACTAAGCTAGCAGTAGTGGTGTAGGTTTCTAATCTCCTTGAATCTCACCGTAAAATCAAAGCAACTAAGAAAACAGAACCAAAAGCCCATTACAAATTATAGTAAAAACAAGAGGCAAAGTCCCCATGACTCAATAATATGAAGGGGCAAAAAACATCACCAACTGTAACACCTGCATGGTACCAGCATCCATGTGGGAGGAAACAGGGAAAAACCTGTGTCTGATGCAACAGATAATCCGAGAACCATAAGCTACCAATAGATTCTCAACAGTGGGCCGGGCCGATCTTGTGGACGAAGGCGTGGTTTTACACATTCACATGTGAGGGGAAGGAGTCTGTGGTAAAGTCTGAAGGGCTGAAGCAATCCGAGCCTTACACACTCTCTAAGCCAATCTGCCAAAGCCCCAGGACAAGCAGCAGCCACAGAGAAACTTGGAAATGGATTTGAAATTGGACAAGAGAGAGGCAATAGAAGAAGAAAAAGAGACTGTCCAGATAAAAATGGGGAGTGGAGGAAAGAATAGGAAATCTCTCAAGTACGCGAACATGACTTAAGACTTCACAAAATAACAGAAGAGGTATTTATAGACAGAAGTTGTTAAAAACAGATTTTGTGACCAACTACTCCCTTCTAAAAGAAATCAGGGTAAAAATGTAATTAAAAAATAATCAACAGAAACATTTGCAGTGAAATATTATAAAAAGATATTATAATAAAAGAGAATAAGGATTAGAATAATATCCCCACAATTAGGTCATCTGCCTAGAAGTTGACTAAAAATGCACACAATATTTCCAAATATATAGAAATGTATGAAGAAAAACTATATAAAACATGGAAGTACAACATAAATGATAAATAGTAAGAAAAGTAAAAAAAAATTTTAAATGGGTTTTAGAAGTCAATAACAAATAAATACTTAAAAAAAAAGATGTCTAAACCAAAGGAACACAAGAGCAGATGAACACAACACACACACAAATGCTTCAAGGGAAACAGACGTTGAAAATAATGTTTAGGTAAAAATACGAAATAAATTAAAAAATTAAATAATTTGAAAAGAATACCAAATATAATGGATAGAAAGAGAAGGTTCAATATATACATAATTGGTGTTTCCAAAGGTGAAAACCCAAATAATGCATCAGAACAAGTATTAAAAAACTGTAGTTCCAGAAAACTTACCTGAAATATATACGTATGAAAATGCATATTGAAAAATATACATTTATGAAACTACATATTGAAATACATTTGTATCATATATTTATAGTCATAGATAATTTTAGTTATATAAACATGACTATATTTTATATGAATAAAATATATACTCATATATATAACTACATACTTTCACATATATATGAAATTTCATATTGAAAATAATGAATTATGGAATCTGCCATAGTTTCACATTGTTTAAAAAGTCAAATGGGCTCATTAATTCCTCTGCCTTTGAACTAAGGAAACTAAAAAAAAGTTGTCTCTCTGCATTATATGTTGATGAAAACCATGTAACTAATTACTGATAGTTTTTTAAAGTTGAAGTATACATTAAAGTAAGATTAGGTTCCCACGGTGTCCCCTCTGACATGGCACACAACCCTTGCAACCTACCAATTTTACAACACTGGCACCCAAAATACTTTAGTTCCAGAACTCTCCAGCCCTTTCAAATCAGTCTATGCATTGCAGCCTAGCCATCCTGAGTATTACTTCCCTCAATCTCAACTTCTCTGGAAAGTATTTCCTGTTGTTTGGCCTAACCCCCCACCTCACCCCCGCCGCCTAGATAAAGCTTCTTTGAGCTGCTCACCCCGACTCTCTTGCTCAAGCATCCTTGTCCTCTAGCTTCCTCCACTTCTGGGAGTTCTAGATAACAACATTGCTTGTCCCATTCCTAGAGCCCATGGAATCTTGATCATCAATAGTTCCCTGAACAGGTTCTCTCTTGAGTAGGAGATTCCATCAGGCCCAAGCAGGTCACCCAAGTAGGCAGACTGACTAGGAGTTGATGATGTTTCAAATTGCCTCTTCTTTGCAAAAGGTCTAGGAGTGATACAATTAACAATTTGTCTTGCACGTGAAATGTGTTATTCTGTGATTACCTGGCTATTTACTGTAGCTACTCATAACCCATGAAAAATCACCTAATTTTTCCTTTAATTTCATTCAAGGGGTAATTTTAAGCTTGGAACTACTCACTCATCCTGAAGACCTTATCCATATATGTAAACCATTATCCACAGAATATATACCACTGGGCAATATTATTTTTTCCTTTCATGTCAAATCTACTCACTAACAAAGTCTTTATTATACAAAGGTTCTGATAATTTTTTTTTATTAAAATGATTTAGATCTTGCCATGCTAAAAGTACAGTAAAAATGGTGAATCTGACTTGCTAATATGGTGGTGCAGACACCTAATGAGAAGCCGTGGAATGTTTTTAAGGAACTGCTGGTATCAAATCTTTTGAAAAAATAGTCACTTTCATCATTCTTTACCAAACAGCTAATAATATAGAGAAGTATTGCATAATGATGAAAAGAGCTCAGGATTAAGCTTTCCAACAATTAATTTCTTATTTTTAGCTGCTGCTTTAGAAATAGATGTTTGTTTAGGTGATTTGATTAGCCAGACAGGTTACTGAACATTGCTTTCAAAAAGCTCAAATTACAAGATCAACAATTTCCAATGGTTGTTTTCGCTCTTGTTGTTCTGATTCAACTTAAATGAGAAATACAGAGATATAATTGTTATCTACATTTTTCCAAGGTAATTGCCAAGAGTGTTAAGACTTAATCATCACTTTGCCCAATTATCTTACTTTTTCATATTTTCATTTGAGTGCAATCATATTTTTAAAGAAAACAAGACTTTTAGCCTTTTTGGAGAGCTAAATGCAAGACTGCAAGAGATGTGGCAAGTGAGAGAGAGAACTAAATTCGAATTACACCTAAAACCCTTTGAATAGAGTTGTTAGTAGCAGAAAGACAGGACGGAAACCCCAAAGTCTGATTTATCCTGGTCAGTCTGCTACAACTGCAGGATCATTCTATGCAAGTGTAAACTATCTCTAGTCTATGAGTTCAAGGGGTTTAACAGTTCTAATTAAAGTTACATCTTTTGGTTCTGATTCTTCTCATAGTCCTGTGTAGAGTCTGAGACAAAACTGCTGTCAAATGAAGCTCTTTTGTGACCTAAAATAATGGCCACCACTTTATGAGCATTTATTATGTGTCAGACACACTGTTAAGTAGTTCTTTACAAGTGCATGATGGTTAATTTCTGTGTCCACTTGGTCACAGTGCCCAAACTATTTGGTCAAATATTATTCTGGATGTATCTGTGAAAGCATTTTTAAGATGAAATTTAACATTCAAGTCAGTAGACTTCTGGTAAAAAAGATTACCCTCCGTAAAGTGAGTGTGGAGGCCTCATCTAATTAGTTGAAGAATTTAATAGAATTAAGAGTGACCTCTCCTGGGGATGAAGAAGTTCTGCCAGCAAGCTGCCTTTAGTCTCAAATGATACCTCTTTCTGGGGTCTCCAGCCTGTGAGCCTACCCTGTAGATTTGGTTCTTGCCAAGACTCTGCAATCACATGAGCTAATTCCTTAAAATTAATCAGTCTTTCACTCTCTCTCTCTCTCTCATCATACACACACACATCTTGTCAGTTCTGTTTCTCTAGAGAAACCTAATACAATGTATTATCTTGCATAGCACTCCGATAACTCTATGAGGTAAAAACTATTGCTATTCTGTATTTACCAAGAGGCTAACAAAATCAAGGGCATAAAGTTTCGATTTAAGTCTGTCTACTTCCAAAGCCTGGCTTTGGGTGTGATTCAGTGATGCAAATTAAGCCAGTATAGACATAAACATACATGTCCATGTGCATGCATGTGTATGCATGTTCACATGTGTTTGAGCTCATGTGTAGCGTGTATGTGTGTGTGTGTGGAAGAGTGGGAACCACAGAGCAACTTAGATGAAGGCAATTTCTTCTGCACATCTCTAGTGTAAACTCCTCATCTGAAACAAACAGATTTTCCCTGTGGCATTTCTTATGTGATTGCCATATATTTTTAAAGTTAATACAAATCTATCAGAAGCTCTATCTCCTTATGAGAAAGTCCTGTCTTTCTGGATCTGGTGAGCAATTCTAGGTCACTCTCATGCTAGTGAAAAAAAATATGTATTTTTAGAGGACACACATAGGGTGCGTGTCAACGTATTTTGCTTTATACCTCACAGAGTAGGACTTGGTATCTAATTCCTTCAGTATGCTGTTGACGTGGAGCTGGTCTAATATCTACCATTTTGTCTAGTTCCGCACTTAAAATTCCTCATAGACACACAAACACACACACTTATGTTTGTATGTTCCAGGGACACAGTTTGATCTTGGTATCTCCCATACTTACGTGGCAGACAGTGATTCATACACCTCATGAAAGGAAGAACATATTTCTTTCCCATGTCCATGTATTCCCACAAAGCAAACCTGATCTTGGTTCAGAGGCATTAATGAGCTAATTCACCTCCCCAAGTGCGCAACTCATGATTAACACAGTCAGGTCACAAAGGTGCCACTTAGCAGCTCTGGAAGAAGCCTGAACTTAATGCCAGTCACTGGTTCAGAGGCCCCAGGAATTTGGCTGAACATCTTTTGCAGGAGCTCTGAGAAGCACACTAAATCATACCCGTTGCGATTTCTGCCAACAGTGATGCTGAATGGGTTCCACAATTGAACTAAAGCCTTTCCAGTGATTCGTCCTGAGGTAACACAGCCACATCGGTGTGCTTTAGAAAAGAATCAAGGGATATCAGAGCAGTAAGAGTTGAGAGGTCATAAATCAGCACCTACTTTTACAGGGATAGAGACTCAGCCTCGAAGAAGGGAAGCGACCTGTTGTTTCAAGCTCACCAAGTTGCTACTTGCATGGTCTGTTTTCCTTTAAATGTTCAGTTTTGTGTTATTTCCACTCCTCTTAATAAGGTGTGCTTGCCAGCAAATTCAGGCTATTATAATTCCATCAAAATTGGAGATTTTGTCTTCTGTTTATTCCTTTATTACTTTTCTTGGTACTGTTCCCCAAGAAATCGTGATTTTTCTTGCATTTAAGGATGCTGGGAGCTGCCTTCTCTGTGCGATCTTGAGTTTATTATCAGGGGTGGAAACACTCTTTTTCCTGGCAGAGGAGGCAGAAAGGCTGCAGTCCCCATACAAAGCCCGGGGCCTGGCACCTCTACCTGGACTGGCAGCTGCTTTCACCTTTTGATGCCCTTGCTACAAACCCTACTGCTAATATTTTCCAAACAGCAGGGGGTTCTGCAATGTTTCCGGCACCAAGGGCAAAAGCCAAGACAAGCCAGGAGAGGGAAACTCAGCAGCCTGGAGCAAGGCCAGGCAGGCCAAGGGGATTCAAACGAATCCCAGAAAGACATAGTTCTGGGTGAGGTCAAAGTGAATGTCTCTTCCTTCCTGAGTTCCTATCTATTTTGCAGCCCTTGTAGGATGAGAATAGGAGAGATCGCTAGAATTTAGTGTGTTTCCTCTCTACTAGACATAGTTCTCAGTACTTTGCACCTGTTACATTCCCTATGGCTCTGTGAGTGGATATTACTTAAGATTTACAGATGAAGAAACTGAGACTCAACAGCCAGAGACAGAGGGAAAGACTCAGAAGCCTAATCTGAAGTTGTGTTCAACACAACAATGTGTCAAGTGCATTTCATGGGCCTGTAAGAATGCTAGTTAGAGAAAGCAATGAATTTCTAAAACCCACCTAAGCTCCTCATGATGACTCCTACCTAGGCTTTTCTGATTATTACTGATAAAATGGGAAACCAGAGACTTTTTAATTCCTAAACCAAAGACAAAATAGTCAATTAATCCAGACAAACAACTAGTAATTCAATTAATTCATTTTTTAGAATGAGCAAAATCTATTCATTTCACTGAAAGGAGTGAAAGTTTACCTTGAAGAATTGATCAGTTCCATCAAAACAGACAATCTAGTGGTTCAATGTGGGCACCAGCACCCTCTCAGGAAACATAAGCGAATTATCTGATACAATCAGCAGGAATTTTCATAGCTTCCATAGTAAGAAGGAGAGAGGCCACAAGGATGCTAACATATCAGAGTGAAAATTGTTAAATCAATAAGATAGTAAATGAACAGCTTAGGTCATGAATAAAAGCAAAAAAAAAAAGATAGCAGAAACTGGTATGCACAAGACTCGAGAGCATTTCTCTGAAAGGCAGGAATCTTACAGTTTGAACTTGAAGGACCTACAGATCAAATTAACAGAAGTGAAATTTGGAAGGTCATCTGTGTAAATGAGATCTCGAGTCATAACACAAACTGAAATGACACCAACCAGGATTGCTATTAGTTATGCAAATGTGCGTGTCTACACTGACAGCCTGATGGATGTAGGTTCAGAAGGGCAAATAAGAAACAATTCAAACATTGCCAGCTCAGAAACAACAGCAGGCCTCCGTCAGGCAGCAAGAAGCCTGGGACAAAGATGAATTATCTTAGAAGAAATGGGGCTCAAGAAGTCCTGGTTTTGCTTGTAAGGTAACTTACCAGGAAATTAAGTTCCAGTAAGCAGTAGTCAAAACACGGTATTACGGAAGTCACTGTGAGAGCAAGCTAATACAACCTACAACCTCCTGACCTGGAAGGAGAAACAGCTATCTTAACACCAAGCTAAGTCCACTAGTAGTTTAAAATGGCTAGCAACCCTAATGCAGGCTTTCGCAACTTCTTAGCAAAATATCAGCAAAAAAATTAGAAAAAAATCACCACGCAAGAAACCAGACTTCTCAAGGGGAGAATACTGTGAAGAAATGTAGGTTCAGTTAGGCTATGAACAGAGAGAAGGGCAATTTAAACACCCTTTTCCAATATGCTCAATAGCTTCACCTAATCCTTTCCTAGCTTGGTAATAAACATAGAGAAATAAGTAACAACATGGAACCACTTTAAAATGTACGTCAATACTTGAGAAACAGAGCATTGCTTGTGATAGAATGCAAAACAATTATCCATGCGCCGTGCAACATGACTTTGCCTGTCTGCCATGAGAGGCGGAGTCTCTTTCCCCTCCTCTCAAATCTAGCTGGCCTTGTACTTGCTTTGATCTATGGGAGCAGTGGAAGCAATGCTGTGTTCAGTTCCAAGGCCAAGACTCAAGAGTCCTAGCCCATTTCAGCTTTCTCCTGGAAACTTGCTCTGCTGTCACGTGAACAAGCCCAAGCTAGCCCGAGGGTGACAAGAGGCCACGTGGAGCAGAGGTGAGCTGTCCATGTAAAACTGTGCTGAACCAGCCAACACTTAGTTAACCCGGCACTGACTGCAGCCTAATGCGTGAGCTCAGGCATGAAGATCAACCACTGAGTCCAGCTCAGATTTGATCTGCAGAATAGCGAGCCCCATAAAGATTGTTGTTTTAAGCCATTAAGTTTTTCAGTGGTTTGATTCACAGCCTGTCTGATACATCACCCAAACGATTTCTTACTAGGAATACAGACCTCTATTAAGGATTTATTGCTTTAATCAGAAAATGCTAGCAAATGTCTATCAGGGCACACTAATCCACATCTTTGTTTATTTGGGAAGGCTGATGTTTTATAGTCTTTCTTCTTCATATGAAAATCACTCTTCCTTTATTTTCCTTAGTAGATATTTGTGTTTCTATGTCATAGAAGACATTTCTCCTTACAAGAAGATTACGGGATAAGATGACAAGGTGAGACTTAAAAAAACTGCGAGAAAATGAAAATTTCAATAGCTGAATTAAAGTATGTATTGGATGCTATATAAAGCAGAACTGACCTTTAGAAGACAGATTCAGGGAAATGAAAGGTAAAACTGAGACATTCTACCAGGATAAGGAGGAGAAAAAAAATTTCTTAAACATTAACATATCAAGAATTTGTGTTAAAATTCCAAAGCCATCATAACTAAAACTGTAAGAATAGAACAGGAGAAGACAAAGTGGCCCACAGCACACAGCTGAGTGTCAAGACCGCTCATCCCACTACCGCTCACGTGAATAAACACTTGGATTCTGGCAGAGCTGGCTTTGCTAACCAGCAGATTAAGGCTAGATAGCTTATGTTTATTTAAGGATGAACGTACAATAGCATTGTAACAAAAGACAAAAACTGCACACAAATTTGAGAAAGCTACGGAGGTGTTAAAGGTAATGACAAAGTTCTCTTTCATAAACTGGATAGTAAGTACAAAGTACCAAAGCAATTTTTAATGAATCATTTTTTAAAAAAGACACTCTAGAATGTAAAATATAATGAAAAATAAAGTATATATTTAGCTTTTTTTCAGATTCCTGCTTTTAATTTAAAATTTTAACTCTTCAAAAAGGTCTATAAACCCACATAAAAATTAGAGATACTTTTAAATGTGTTAGCTCTTATTCTGGCCTAAAGTCAGTTATGTCAATTTTGTTTTAGTAAGTTTGTATTATGTCCTAATCTCTAGAGTCTGGTCTCAACAAGCTTTGGTACATTTAATAGTATGATTTAATGTGGTACATTTAACACTAGCATTGTGCCCAATTTGTAGTCTAGCAGTCATGAATTAGGTCAGAGTGACATGCATTTAGCTTAAGTGACAAATTGAAGTTTAAGGGAATGAGATTCAATTATCAAAATAAATACAACTACAATTTATTGAGCACTTTTTATAGGTTTGGTATCGCACCTAATGTGAACTGCTCAGCCAAGCAACACCTCTTACCCAGTGATGCTTGGACACAGCATATGCCTTCTCGAGGGAGTTGTCAGCATCTCTGATAATTCTGAACAGAAAAATAAAGTTATCCATCTATTTATCAACCAACTGCATCCTGTCAGGCAGTCTAGAAAGAAGGAGAAATCTTTTGAGAATGTATGATAAATTCCACTGAGTAAAGCCTGAAATTGGTCAGACTTCCCAGCAGGGCTGGACCAGTGCAGGACTATTCCCATCACACAGTGGAATAAGTGACTGCTCCCAACAAAAGAGAGACGGAAGGCAGTCCACAGCTGTCTGTTTTCTCTTTCCAAGCTCGCCACTTCCATGTCATTCCAACTCCTCAGGAATAGATTAAACGGAAGGAAAGTGGTTTTTTCAAATTTTCTCTAAACGTGTTGAACTCACCCATTTAGCTTCGGTAGGGCATGATTCTCTGGAGTGGAGGAAGCAGCTGACTGAGACAGGCTTGTTCCCACAGCTCCTTTGGGTATCCTCACGGACAACGGAGATTTTGTCCCACAGGGCTGCGCTTGCTGAGTCAGCACAGCCAGAGTCTGCTAAATGACTCTAAACCCTCTGTCTTTGCTGAGCTTTGAATGGCCCTGAATCTCTCCTGAAGCTTAAGGTCCTTTATTCCTTCTGTGAAGCATGAGTTACTTCTCAGCTTTTCTAAAGTCGGCCTTGCATTTGCTTAATTCTGATTGGGCATCCATACAACTTTCTCTGCACGGCAAGCCATTGGCTTGTGGAGAAAGCTTTTATTATATTATGTGGAATCTAAAAAATACAACAAACTAGTGAATACAACAAAAAAGAAAGAGATTCACAGATACAGAGAACAAATTAGTGGTTGCCAGTGGGAAGAGGGAAGGGGGGAGAGGCAAGATAGGGGTAGAGGATTAAGAGATACAGACTAAACTATTACATATTAAGAAAAGCTACAAGGACATACTATACAACACAGAGAATATAACAGTATTTTATAATAACTATAAATGAAGTATAACCTTTAAAAACTGTGAATATATACATATATTTTGTACACCTGTAACTTATATAATAATGTACATCAACTATACTTCAGTTAATTTTTTTAAGTTCTTATCTGATCAGCTATCAAGGTTAAAATCCCTTAAGACAAAAATCAGAGTGGGGGCCTTGGCCCCACCCAAACCCTCTACAGTCTATATTTTGCTCCCCAAAATTCTTCCCCCCAATTATTTCTGAAAATGTATGGCCTAATACACCTTCTAATAATTGTAAATTCAATTAATCCTTTTAAAACTGCATCCCACTTCCCTGCCACTCAACCCCACCCTCAGCACAGAGACACGATCTGTCTCTGTAAACAAGACACGAAGAAAATTAAAGGAGGTAACGCCCTGCAGTTGACCTGGCTCCAAACCAAGAACAGAGAGAACAGAGCAGGACCATACATTTCTAATTTCTCTTTCCAAACCTAAAGAAATCAACCTCTACATCCAGAGAGGGACATCAGGTTGGTAGGAGGAAAACTGTGTTACGTTACTGAAGTTCCTCCACCTGGAAAGAACCACAGCCCTAGGATTGCCTCTTCTTAGGAAGGGTTCCTGCGTCCCTCCTTTTAAAATTTAAACTACTGAGCTGGGTATAACGCTAATTCCACATCCTATGGTGTTTTGTCCCTTTGTGCCTTAGTCCACGCTGTTTTCTCTTCCTCGCACATCTTTCTGTCCCCCCTCCCATCCACCATTCCAGCTGTCATAGACCCACACTTCACTCTTCCGTGGGTAAATCTACTCACGATTCAAGGCGTGGCTTACATGCCCTCCTCTCTAAGAAGCCTGGACAGTCCTCCCACTGTCCTTGTTCCCTCAGAGCCCTCTCATAGTTCTCTGGGCTCTTCCGTCTCCAGGCAAGGACCACCCAAAAGTGTATGTTCGTCTGTCTGTTCCTCTCTTAAAGGAGAAATGCTGATGAATGAAATAAACCATAAGCAAGTAAAGTAAAAACATGAAAGTTTATCACTTTCTATATCACTAACCAGCCTCATGAGATAATTTTTAATGACACTGAAATGCTCAAAGTACAATGCAAACAAAAAGTAATAATAATTGTGCAGTAGACATGTACTATTTGTAATCGCCTTGATAAGAAGCTATAACGTTAGTGTGTGTTTTCCCCCTGACATCCTCTGATTTATCAGCTTATCTGGAGACAACAATAACAATAAAGCGTTCTTATGAGAATACCTGAATGGAATAAATTTTATACTCCCCCACGCAAAGAAGTTTGTGCAAAATGAAGAGTAAAGATTTTAACTCATTCTTTAAGTTAAAACAAACTCTTCTTTTCAAAATGTTATTGTTAAGCTAATTATTTTTACCTTGCTGTTTATTTTATTAATAGACCTGTTTTCTCACACTAATCATTCATACTCATTAACTATCTATTCTTTAAGAAAGAGTAAACCTTCTTTCTCAATGCGTAGACTAATTTGTTGGTGAATTTTTTTTAAATGTACCCAGTTAGTATTCCAGAAATGCTAGTCTTCACAGATGGTAAATCCTTAGCGTGTATGTATTTCATACACACCATGTATCTTACAGTGTTGAATGATTTACAGAAACCTACATATATATGTTATCTCCTTGGAAACTTACAAGAATTTTAGGTGGTCAGTATTCATGTTTTCCCCATTTTTCAGATGAGGAAACTAAAGCAAGAGGCATATCTGGCGTTCAACCCAAGAAAAATGTTTCCACTAGTTCCAATGATGTTTCCAGTATGCTGCAGCTACACTTCATACACTTCTAAAATAAACTCAGTTATAGTCCATACCATAGTGCGGGGCTTTAAGCATACACACAAAATTCATGATTTGTGATTGTTATTCATTTGTATAAAATAGCAACATCCATTTCATAAACATGAACAAATTTATCACAAAGCATAAAACAAATTTATGTCTGAAGAAGGTTGAAGAAAACCAACAAAGACAATAATACACAGTTTTAACTTACAACGTATTTTTTACCTGCTGGATTATTTTCAATAACCTGGGAGCTATACAACTATTTATCTGCTTCCTAAATTCTACTTTTTAAAAAGTCCTGGAGTAATTTAGCTCATTTGATTTGAGTCTGTTTACTAACGAATTTAATTTAATAGCTTAAACCATATGGAATTGCCAGCATTCAAGTATTTTTGACCTACAAAAACAGTAATTTCATCTGATTCAACTTAGTGGTTGTGTAAATTGGGATAGAACAGCAATATTTTCTGTCTCTCCAGTCAGCAAACAGATTACATCAAATGTGATGAGATTCCATCCAGCCTAAGACAGACTGGCAATTTCCCGAAATAGCATTTTAGTCATGAATCATATTTAGCATTATTTAACGCAGTTTCAAGGAAAATTTCTGAGCCTTTTTGGCATGGCTTTACCTATATTTACTATCACAGGAACATGGATATTATGACAGACATAGAACCACAACTGTCTCAAATCTGCTACAAAAGAAGTGATATTTGGGGAGTGTTTTAAGTTATACTAGTCAATGGCAGTGACTCAGTAAGTAAATTGTTTTCAATTTTTTGTGTATTTTATAATCTCTGTGGTGGAAGATAAAAATAAACACTTGAGGAAATTTGGGTACTGTGAAAGGAAAATCAAAACTGAGTCGGAATTGCTAAGACAGCTCTCTACAATGCAGGTGGGAGGCCATGGAGGAAGTGTGACATGCATCTGTGAGCCCGGATGGAATTTGACCTTTTGACCACTATTGTCCTACTCAAGATACTTACTGACCCCCTTAAATATGTGGGAGTTTGAGATTTGCAAATGTTAGTCACTATATGAGAAAGTAGGTTAAAAAAAGCAAATTTCTTCTGTATAGCACAGGGAACTATATTCAATATCTTGTAATAACTTTTAACAAAAAGAATATGAAAATTAATATATGTGTGTATATGCATGACTGGGACATTGTGCTGTGCACCAGAAACTGATACACTGCAATCGGCTATACTTCAATTAAGTTAAAAAAGTAAAAAAAAAAAAAAAAAAAAAAATTAAGGGGGAAAAAAAGACACTTACTGACCCCTTACCCTAAAACGAGTCATAGTTCCTTGAGGACAAATACCCCCGATCGCATCAGAGTCAGTCCCAGTTCTCACTGGGCAACTTCAACAGCCTGTGGCGTCTGCCTTTATAAGCCCATGATTCTTTCTCTTCCCCGAATGCTTTTTCAGTTTTACCTAAATCCGTCTCCCGAATTATACTTCTTAAGACCCCAAATAAAGCTCTTTGTTCTTTGCAGCCTCGATAGCGATTACTGTTAGCCAGTACACCACATCAACAAGAAGTCTGGAGGCAGGAATCCCAGGGTTGGTGGTACAACCTAGTGACGCCTTTAAGGACCCAAGAACTTCCCATGCTTCCACACAACCATCCTCAGCACGCTGGTTCCTATCCTCAGCCTTATCACCTCATGGACACCAAATCACTGCCACAGGCATAGTCACTGAGCCTTAACACAGTAGCACCAAGAGCAGGAATGTTGTTGGCAAAGGAATCCAGAGGGAAAATGACTTATCTTCCTGTGCCCCCCATTTTAGGAAAGAAACTCTTTGCTAGGAGTCACCAATAGACATCTGACATCCTGTTGGCCAGAAAGAGGTGAAAAGCTTTCTAAAGATGATTCACTAACAAAGGGGAAACAAATTGCTATGACTGCCTAGAAGAACATCTCATCTGGCTCAGCACATTGCTGTGTAAAGAGCCAAGAAGAGTTCTGTACTGAGAAAGAAACAAGAAGCATTGTTGGTCAGGACAAAACAAAGTGCCTGCCACCACCTCCACAGATAGGCCACAGAGGGCCACTTACCTGTCTCTTCTCACTCTGGGCCTCCACATGGACAGATAGCCTTTGTTTATTATTCCAAGCAATTTATCTGAAAACTAGCCTCTTCCCCAATTTCTATATCTTTTAAAGGTTTTATACAGTATATATATATACACTGTATATAGTATATAAAGCACTATGAGTGCTAAGACCTAAGCATATAATCTTTAGTGGCAGTTATGTTTATAAACTGTTTTCTTACACACAAAATATATATTATACAAAATAATCAATGGACATAGAGGAAGCTACTATAAGATTTAAAAGATACAGGATATAGTAAACCCTAATTATTGGAGTTAACACATGACTTGGCCTGGGACAGTTCCACTGTGACCTGTTGCCCTGGGTAAGTATGAACAGTGTCCACTTTCACTTTCAAAAGTGTCCTGATTCACACAATAAATTAATCGATCACTTGACCTAGCACTTCCTTTAGAGCACAATGTACTGACATGTATACAGTACAAACAAGTAACAGAAACTCAGCTCAAACCAGCTTAGAAAGAAAAGGAGAATTCATTGACTTATGTTAACTGAAATTTCCAAAGTTAACTAGCTTCAGGAATTAAATCTTAGAGCCTTGTGTCTTTTTCTAATTCTCAAGGAATTCACCTGCAGGTAGCAAGAATAAATCACCTACGACAGCCCCTTCATCACACCCGACCAGCCTGGCAGCCCCAGTGAAAGACACCATCATTTTAAAGGTTCTGGAAGAAGACTCCCAGCGGTGACTGGCTGGCCTGAACTGAGCCATGTACCTATTTCTAAACCACCACAAGGTTCAGGAGGATCAAGAGTTTTTATAGCTCCAGCCTGATCTCTATGTTCACCCCTGTGACTGGGGCAGATTTTATGAAGTTAAAAGACTTCACTCTGTTGAAACCTACGGAATAGCTTCCTCAGAGGAAAAGCAGTTCTGTTATCAGAGAATTGGAGATAAAGCTAGATAAAACAGATGTTCACTCCCCACAGGGACAATTCTTCACCTACATCTTCCAGAAGATGCATGAGATGTTCTGCCTCTGCTACTGCAACACGGCATTTGTCTTCTAGCTCAGCAATAGGCCCTCTATTTTAATTCACTATATTCATAACAATGGAAAATGGAAGGTGAAAGATGTGTAGGTGGTAGAGGTGGGAGGAAATCAGCCAATGAAAACCATTTAAACCATTTAAACCTCAAACCATTTAAACAGGTCTTTATTGCAATAAAGCTTACTTTGGTCACACTATTCCACATGACAGTTGATAATTGTGAGAACCAAAAGCACATAGAGAAGATGAGCCCAAATTCAAACATACAGAACCAGTGCAAATTATGTTTAAACAGGTTCCATTTCAAATGAACTTTTTCCCTGACATTTCCCACCTGAGTATTATTTATGGCATGGGACGGGCGATGTGGCCAGAGCACCTGTGGCATCTTGGTCACTGCAGTGGGAAGTCGTCCTGTGTGAGCAGCCTAGGGAGGGAGGGGTCAACCCCACCCCCAAAACTGAATCAAATGTCAAGACTGATGACATCATACATCACCAAGAGGGTACAAAAAGGCTTACTCCTCACATAATAGGACTTCTTTTGCGTAGAGCAGGGCAGGTACCCAAACTGATTGGGAGCAGTTGGAAAAAAGGCAAGGGGCTTCGGTATTGATTGTGGTTAGGGGGTGGGACTAGGGGTGCCCTGCTTGTGGCCAGGGGTTTGTGTGATGTGATTCCCTTTATACTGACTTGCTCAGATGTGGGGCGACAGGGAAAAGTGGACGGGTGGGGCCGCAAAGCTGCCAGTGGTCACAAACCAAAAAGGAGGCAGTGGACTCTTTACCACAGCCCTGTGTGAGCGTCCCAGCTCCATCACTTCATCCCTGCGTGGCCTTGTTAAGTGGCATCAAGTGAACCATCTGTGGGTTTGCTTATATTTTAACTGAGCGCCATGATACTTACCCTATAGGATTGTCATAACGTTTGAATAAGTAGCAGCAGAGAGCTTAAGGCCGTGCCTGATTCATGGTCAAAATGTGAAAATTATTATTTCCCTTTCCTCCTGTGCCCCTTTAATCTTATCCTTAGGCTCGAAGTGCTAGAGTCTAGGAGGTCATTCTTGATCTTCTTTCACAGAGGATACAAATAAAGCCTTTCATAAAGATGTACAATATACAATAAATACATATACACTACATGTACAATCGAATCTGTATCTGCATGTAAGAGAATGCCAAGGTGAGAGTGAAGATTAACCCGAGGGAATGAAGGGCTAAAAGGGGGAATTTAAGGCATCAGCAAAAGGTCACAAAGGACAAGATGGTGGCAGGAGTGTCCCAGCAGCTTCAATCGAACTTTCACAGACATTGAGCTGTGTTAAGTGTTAAGTGCATCCTGTCACAGCCAGAACGCTGGCAAGGCAGGGGCCTTTCCTCCTGTGAAAAAGCTTACAATGGATGCAGGAGGTTCCCTCCAAGGATGTGACCATGGTGGCCCTCATCTTTCCTTCAGCTTGACCAAACTTTGGACAAGCTTCTTTCTGCCTTGAAGCCCTTGAGCTCCCTTTTCTTAGAGCATTTACTTTAGAAAACTTTAAATTCCTTCTCCGCCCCTTTGAAAGGTATGTAAATCTTCTCCAAGCCTCTCCAGAGTTTTACAGTTCTGAAAATGCATTTATCAAGGATGTAAAAATCACTGCTCTGATATACAATCATCGAAGCTAGCACGCCAGCCTCCCGGCCTCCGCAGGAGGGCGGGCCTCTTGTTTGCAGCTGTAGGACTACCTCCCGTCATGAAGATAAGAGAAAGTTTGGTTTTCGTATGGAGAAGGCCAATTAGCAAACACAGATGGTCTATGACCCCCTTCACCTCATCTCTTAAAAATTCTCCAGCATTTTGCCTCAGCAGAGTCGAGCTCGTATGGGTTCTGGCCTTTCTCTCCTGTTGCAATGCTCTTGAATAAAGTCTTCTTTACCTGTTCAATTTTGTCAGGACGCCATTTTGCTTTGACGGGCACTTTCCTTATAGAACCTTGTTTTGCTTTGCAGGAAAAAGTTTCCTGCACGAGGCAGTGGGTTTCCTTTTCTCTGTCTCTGTCTCTGTCTCTGTTTCTGTCTGTCTGTGTGTGTGTGTGTGTGTGTGTGTGTGTGTGTAAACCCCATCCAGACAATAAGTACACTCTGAATGACACTTGGAGCCTACACTGCTCAGGCTTTCCTCAGTGACTTCCTGCATGACAAGAGATTCTCTCTCACCAGTGATACACAATGACCTGTCCCACCTATGGGTCAAAAGTCGCAGTGTTACTTACTTTGGAGTGAAGAGAAGAGCGCTGTGTTCCAAATTTAGCTGACTCCTCTAGATGACAGGAAAGGGCCAGAGCCTTCCTGGTGGCGCACTGAATTTCAGTGCTTCTATTACGGCTGAAATTCCAATCAATGACAACAGATCCCAGGAAGAAAGCACCCCATTTCTGGTTCATTTTGACCTGCTGCTAGCACGGCAGTGTAGAGGGACCAACGCGTGAGCCTAAGTAGGAGGCCCTGGAGCCTGAGAAATGCACGGCGGGGAAGGGAAAAATAGAGAGAGATGAGAATCAGGGAAACAGGTGGCTCGCTGACAGAAAGGATGATCAAAATAGCATAAGAGGCAATTTATTCCCAACAGTATACCCTATATTTGTACTGTGGTTTTGTGTATTTTACACAGTAGTTATGCTTCCATCCTCTGAAAATTGATACTGCAATTCCCCTTTACAGAGCATTTTCTACTTGCCAACTGAATCCTATTCTAAGAGGTTCAAAGCGTGGTGTACCCATAGAGATGACCACGCAGCACCAAAAAGAGACGTGGCCCTTTAAAATCCAAGTAAGGTAATCCAGGTTACGTACATCAATGCATATTATGGATGATTGAGTGGAGCAGGAGGAAATAATGGGAAAGAGAAGAGCCAGGCTAATGCCTCCACGCTGAGAGCAGGGGGAAGCCAGAAAGAAAAACTGAAGGAGGGTGTTCTCCACGATACCAAGGAACGGAGCTCCAGGGCAGAAGCTGCTTCAGAAAGATAAGAGCAACGAGCAGAGAGAGGCCTCTCCAAAAACGAGGAGGAAAATCTAAGTGAGTTCAAAACACGTCTTCTCAACAATAGAGGACGTACAAATTTAAATACTAACTTGAGTATGAAAATCACCTTCGTGTAAAACAGCAGGGGGAAGGGTGACAGGGGGGGAAGGGTGACAGGACGAATGCGCTTACTCCAGTTTCTAAAAGAAATTTTACCTTTAAATGTTTGCCTTTCAATTTTTCATCATCTTATTTTATTTACATTTTAATATATGTTAACTACGTTAATTTATCATCGTTGATGAATGTTTACCACTTCGAGTGCTTTTAGAATTATTTTTATATAATTACACAAGATTATCATTTTTTAGGCCAAAAGATGTTGAGAATTAAAGCCACCTATTCCCACGTGCACCTTGGACACTGGGAAACAAAACTTCCTCCCCTCACAGAGCTAGCTGTCTGTGTCAACGTAACTGTATTATTCCGTTGCTTTCTTTAGCATAACTTAACTATTCTGTAAGTCCCTTGCCCAGGCAGATTAACTTGATTGCTCATTACAGAGACTTACCGAATTATCAACTCTTCAACAGAATACCCCATAGACAATTATGCCCTAAGATTCTTCTGAACTTCCAGCCTTGAAATCCTTGCCCCAAGTTTCTACCAATTCGAGACTGTTCTGTCATTCTTATCTGATTCTCATTAAGCTCCCTCCATCCTCCCAGTGCTGACATTGAAAGATAAACCTTAGCTTCCAATTAACAATAAATTCCAACCCTTCATTCTCCCCTTGAAGGAACTGCCAAAGCTTTGGAAGTCGAGTTTTCTTTTATCAAGAAAAGCAGTAAACTCAGTTTTGCCTTATCAACAGGCTATGATGTTTGAGAAGATGATCGCACACTGTGCCCATGCTTACACGATTAGACGCCCCATGCTACTTGTGAAAACTTGAACTCCAGAGTAGAGACAGCCTGCAAATCAAAAGACCAGTTTCCATCTGGCCACCAGATTGCCCAACCGAAGGAGACATAAGTAGTGTTCTGGCCACATCACTGTTTTTAATATGTCTTCCCAACATACTTTTTCCCCTTCTTGTAACAGAGCCTTGTTCTTGTGGGAAATCCATTCATATAGTTTGGTTGAAACCCACCCCCTACTATGCATATGGCATGCAACGCCAACTGGCCTCATCAGATCACTGCATTCTAGACCAACAACAGTGAGACCCAAGATGACACAGTCAGAGGCTCTACGGTGATTTTACCTGTTTTGGAAAAGGGATATTGTCTCTCTGGAATCTCAAAATTACATGGCTGACTTAAGTTTAGAATTTCCAGTGATCATTTCTGCTACCATATGGTGAGAGCTTGTTTGAGAAGGAAACCAGCACAAAGATCAGAAGACCTGAGGGGAAAAACAGACATGATCTCTGATGACTTGTGAACTCCTGACTCTAGCCACTCCTGAAACATCACCCTTAAGTGTTTTGTGAAATGATGTCACCACTTAAAATTCCCATTAAATGGTCTATAAAGTCTTTTCGTTCAACTTAGTGAAAGTGTGTTGCTGACATCTGTAATCAAAGTTCCTTCTGTGATGAAAAGAACCACACTAATGGACTGGTCCCACTGAGCCAAAATGTGTAATCCCAGACCAGGGCTATCTGTGTTGCCCTGAGTCATCGTAAAGCTAACACAAGTTCTGGGAGCACACCCAAGTGTTTCTGCTAACTCTGGCCTGTCTTCAATCACACCTGAAGCTTCTTGGGACTGAGTGCCAATCAAGAGTCTAATGAATACGTTCCTGCTACTACGTGCAGGAAAACCTCGTCTCGAACCATACCACTGAAGCGTTATCCACAGTTTGCTGATATGCGTGCTGGGTGGTTGTCCCCTTTGTATATCTGGTAAGTATCTTTTTGTATTTAGGAATCTTGGTACCCATGCTCCTCAGCTTGTCTGAGGACACTAGACACACTCTGCTGAGGAACTACATTTTGCTTTTCTCCTCTCTACCATGTTCAAATAACTGTAACTTCTCTAGAGTAAGATGTCCACAGGCTTTAGAACAGAATAAAAAGGAATAACTGGAAAACCATAAAGCTTGGGGAAAGAAAAGCTAATCTTTGTCTGAATTTAGAAACCTGGGAAAGTAAAAGTATTTATTCTGGATCCCAAATACACTTCACTCTGATTTTGATTATACGTAGTATTTGAAGCACTGCCCCTTATGATAACTTTCGGAAATGGCTTCTGCAAGTTGCCTGGAATACAGGAGTCACTGTCAAATAACAACTTGCCTTTCCTTCTCCTCAAATCTCCACAAAGTACAGCGCGTTAGCATGAGCCAGATTATGCTACGGTAACACATATCCCTAAATCTCAGTAGCTTATAACAACAGAAGTTCACTCCTTATTGAAATCTTAGGTCCCTCTTGGGGCATCTTAACTCTAGGACTGATACTGACAGAGCAGTCTCTTGCTGGAACATTACTGGTCATGTGGCAGACTTGACAATACACACATGGGTGATAAAAGCTGCCACTCACATTTTGTTAACCAAGCCGGACATCAGCGGGCTCAGGCAACACAATCCTTCCCCAGGAAAAGGCAGCAAATATTTTGTAATAATTATCTGGCCTACCCCACATATATTGCCAAATGGGAAGCTGAATTTTTTAAAAATCTGAGATATTGCTGGAAGTCCATGTATATATCACCTTGTCTGAAAGGCATTTTAAAAACTCAACAAAGAACATACTTTAAGGGAACACATATGTTATAGATCCAATAAAAGTCCATCAGAGATCTGTGACAAGCATGTTCATGCCTGTCCTAGGTGAGGAGATATTTGTCCCTGCCCTGGTATCAACTGAAGAATGAACAGCAGAACATGCCACCCCAAAATGTGCCACTTTGTTACTAGGATTACTTTGAGCTGAAGGTGATTGAGAAGAAGCAGATACAGGGAAAGCTCCCTGACTTCCCCCTGTTTGCCTGAAAGCAAAAGATACATTTTCAAAGGTGTCCCTCCTCCCTTCTCTACCAAGAAGAGCACAAGTTCATCACTAGAGACAACTTTAGCCCCTGTCAGCTTGCGCCAGAGGAATCTATGTAACAATCTTGACTGAGCCTTTATCCCACATTAGTTTACCTTCCCACCATTTGTCACCCTTATGGGCCTAAAACTGCTTTCCTTTGTGATGTCCCTGCTCCACAAATGTCTTGGTGTTTGCCTTTATGGTTTTAATCTAATCACCTTCTTGTCCTAAATGATTTTGAAGTCCACATTTCTGCTCACACAGCCTCAGTTTCAGAAAGTCTTCCAAAGCTAATTCTCTTGTTGAAACTGAGCACAACCCTGTGGGACCCTCTCAAGTACAAACGCCTTTCCATGCCCCCCATTTCTTACTTGTAGGAAAAAGGTTTCAGCTTTCTAGTCTTTCCCTGAATTCCAAAGGGCAGATTCAGTTACCAATTAGAGGAGTGAGAGGAGGCAGAAACAAAGCAAAGGCAGTCAAGAGACAGCGGTGCAGCATGGAGCAGGGTCCTGGTTCCTCCTGAGTGGACTTACCTAAGAATATGACACAAATCTCTGAGCTCTTCTACAAGAGCTAAGGCTCCCACCCAGGCGGAGATGATAACCTCAGGTTGAGCATAAGCACATGGACCCCAGACTGGCTGAGACCAGAGGCCTGATGATTGAGAGTCCTGGACCACCACCATGTGACCTCATCACCAGCCAATCAGAAGAAGGTCACACACTCTGCAGCCCTCCCCCCAGTTTTGCCTATAAAGGCTGTTTTAGAAAGCCATTGGGGAGTTTGGGTTTCTGAGTATTAGCTGCCCCGGACCCCTTGGCTGATACTTACAATAAACACTGCACTTTCCTTTCCCACAACCCCATGTCAGTAGGTTGGCTTTACTGGGCGCAGATGAGCAGACCCAAGTTTGGTTCCATTTCCATTCAAATCTACTGGGTCATACTTTGAATGTTTTAACCTGTCTCAGTCAACCACCATTACAAACAGGTATTATAACTATTGGTAACTACTTACGCACATATTCCTGACCGATTGCATTCATTGTTGTATCCCTAACATGTAACTACTACACATAGTAGATACCAAAGATACTATGTGAATACACGCACGTACAAAGCAATTGCTTTTGTGACAAGAATTTCAATGACCATAACTTAACTTTCCTTAAGGCATTTAATAAAATTACTATGAATGAATGAGCTTATCACTGGGAAGGGGATCATAAATGTTTTTAATTAATAAATATCCATTAAATTAATATGAATATATGATCACTAATGACAACAGTAATACACAATTGAGAATATAAGACACGTTCGACAGGTAGTTATGAGAATGCAAAATATGATCCCTAACTTTAAAAATTCTAGGGTCAAGTTTACCTACAAGTGAGACCAGAGGGAGGGGGACAGGGCACAACCATTAAAAGAATGATCTAGCTTTGAGGATATGACATAAACTGGTTAGAACCAACCAGGCCCAAGATTGTGGAAGATTCTACTTCCAGTAGACCTTGAGCCTCATTATATGCTCATTGTAATACATTAGCTACTAAATGACATACCCACAGGTGCCATGACAGTTCCCAGGCTGACCATAAAAGGCCAAAAAGTAGGCAGGGGTCCAATTTCTAGATAGCCCCCCGCTCCTTCCTCAAAGCAATTGGAGTACTCCTCCCACTTACTAGCATATGAAATTACCCAATCCATAGAAACTAACCACCCCTACACCTCGGGGCCAGCTCTCCTGGCTTCTGAGATGGCCTGCACTCAGTGTATGGAGTGTGTATCTCCCTGAATAAATCTACTGTCACTTTTCCATGGACTGTGTATCTCCTAGGGCTGCTCTCACTTTCCTAGACAACCCCATGCTCTGGGGCCACTCTCCTTTCTGAGACAGACAGTATTCTGTCTCTGGAAGGTGTATCTCCCTAAATAAACTTGTTTTCACTTTACTACAGCTCGCTCTTGAATTCTTTTCTGAGCAAGACAAGAATCTACTCTCCAGCAACACAAGGTAGGTAAAGGATGGGAAATACGATTACATGACATAGCCCAAAGTGTTTATCAGTTTCGGTCACAAATTAGTACTCAGTAAAAATTATCTTAATAATAAGATGATGGCGGTAATGATCCTATGTGTCAAATGGGTTGTAAAGACATTAAAACTCTCACGTGCATTAAGAAAGAAAGATCATATAGGCAGGAGCTGTAGGACAAGACTTCAGAGCAAGAAAGATAGTAATTAGATCACTGTAAAATGGGGCAAAAAAAAAATCATGTGTGGGTAGTTGGCACAGGAACAAAGGCACATAAATAAGAAATGCATTTGCATTAGTTGGGCAAGAAAAAGGCCATTGCCTAAGAAAGCAGTAATTTTAAAATGATAGAGAGAGATTGAAAAGGTCAAGGTTGTATGATTTTTTACATGCTTGGCCTCAAAATTTGATGTTTACTCTGAATACTGTTGGGAGTCATCGGAAGTTTATAAATAGGAAGGATGTCATTGACAAAAATTGTGCTTAGAATAAGCCTTGAAACAATGCCCTGGGGAAAGGTGTTAGATTGAAGGGAGAACAGAAACAGGTAACTAGTTAGGAGATTATTTACACATGGATTAAATAACATAGTACTGTGTACATATATTATCACATATTTTTGGAAATCACTCTAGAGGAAAAATATGTCATTACATGGTCAGATTCCCAAGAGAATCTATAATCTTTCTGAGGAGAGAGATTTAAGTATAAGCAATAGAACTCAAATGATAAAAAAAAAGATAAAATATAATGATGCCCTTAATTAAATGACACTCATAATAAGTGAAACAGATCAGAGAAAGAGAACATGGGAACCACTGGGGAAGACATCATGAAAAAAATGACATTTAAAATTGTTCTGGAATGATGAGTAAGATTTAAGTAGCCAAAAAGGAGTGGGAAAAAAAGACATCTATATGGAGACACATCATAAACAAAAGTGTGGAGATATGAATGTGTATAGCACATGCTTGGGACAACAAGTATAAAGAAGAGTAGCTGATGAATCTACGCAGGGGGTAAGAGAAGGGTGGCTAAATGAACAAGATCTAAAAGGATGTCCAAATGGGATCGCAGATCAACTGAGTGTTCAGTAATTATCTACTTAGTTCCAGGCATTGCTCTATTTTCAGATGTAGGTTTGTTTAGTGCGCACAACAACCCTATGAAGTTGGTATTATCCCCAACCTACAGATGCAGAAACTGAGGCTTGTAAAGCATACATTAGAAAAATAGGACTGCGGTAAACATTTCTGAGCCCCTACTATGTGCCCAAAGCACCAGTTACTACGTGCCTATCTATCTACTATGTATTAGATACATATTTTTACAGATAGAGTCAGCATTCAAACTTAAATCCATTTCACTTGAAAAACCCTACACTCTCTACCCCATGTTGCCTGCCCACCTGACCTGAGGCCCAGAAGAGAATCTTGTACAAGTGAGTGGTAGGAGGACACACCACATCTCCAAGTTGCCTAATATATGTTTTCCAGGCTTTTGTTAACATAGTCACCTTTTTTTATTGCATCCTTTGAAAGTCTTTCTTAGTTGTAAAAAGCAGTTTCTAAAACTGGAGTTACAAATGGAGCCATAAGCCAGGGCTTTGAGACAAAATCATTAGAAGGCAGCACAAACATTCTATCTTAAAACTCTTCCTGTGGAGGTTGGCTCAGACTCCGTGCGGCCAAATCGGAGCTGAGACACATCAGAAAAAGCAAGCTAGTGGGACTACGTTGTAGTGGTTACAGGAAAAAAACAAAATATAACCTCATCTCAGAGCTATCTGTAGAAAACCATGATGGGCGTAAATGAGATTTAAATTAACCGGCTACATGCTTGCAGTGACAATTTACAGGCTTTTAAGCTAACAAGAAAATCAGGCTGGAGAATAGCTATGTCTAAAACATCCCACCAAAACCCTGGCACATCCCAGTGGTTATAGATCATTAGACAGATAAATTGAGGGAGACAGAGAGAGAGATTGAAGGGAAGCAGAATATGCTACCCCAAAATATGCCACTTTGATGTATCGATTATTTGGAGCTGTAGGCACTTGAAAAAACAGCAAATCCAAGGAGAGGCTTTCTCTGAACTCCCCTGATCTACCTAAAGAGAGGTCCTTCAAAAGGCACTCAACTGTCTAATCCCCTCCCTGAGAGTTTCATCAACCAAGGAAGATTGATTCCCAGCACAGAAGAGGAGGCGAAAAATTGACACCACACCCAGAAAACACTCTGTCACAAACTATCATCTATTCTTCTAAGGGCTCATTTGGCTTTCCTAAAAATCATTTACTCTCCCCTAAAAGGCCTACATCACTCTCCTCTTTCCCTACTATGATGGTATTTAAGCCTGAATTCCAAGCCCCTTTAGGGAGTGATTCATTTTCCCTCGGGGTAACCCCTGTGTTATATGAGGTATCCATGTTAATCAACTTCTGTTGGCTTTTCTCTTGTTAATCTGTATTTTATTAATGCGGTCTCAGTAAAGAATTAAGAAGAATACAGGGAAAATTACCTTTCCTTCCTGACAATATCTATATCTACACACACACACACACAACACATACAGAGTTACTTGCTGCTAATTCAGCTGCAGAAACTGAGACAGGCAGGAAGGGGGCAGAGCACAACTGCTAGGTAGTTAGGTAAGTGGGGGCACTGGGCAGACAGGTCGGGGAGAGGGAGGCTGGTCAGGAAGATGGCGTTGTGCCTGCCTCCAGCAAAAAGGGCTTTACTTCTTCTAAATGAGTGCCAGCAAGAAACTGTTTAAAACCTGATAGTCACAACTGATAGGCAGCAGAAAGGACTTAACCGGACATAACCCAGTGCTCACTGTATTATAATTAACGTTGCAGATTCACCCACCCCCTCCCATGGGTGTCTCTGTGCACCATGGGTAAGGACATGCACAAAGGGGCCAAACATGACTAGGCATTCCAGGGACAAGAGCCCTTAATCAATCAAGAGACCACCTCTAAGCGAGGGTATAAGAGAAAGAGGAGACCAAAACAGTGGCTCTTCCTCCCTTGGACCAGCCCACCTCCCCTTCTTGGCGGTGTACTTTTCCTTTTCTAAAAATTTATCTTTCACTACACAACGCACTACCCCCTGTCGGTAAACCTGTCTTTTGGGTATGACATAAACTGAGGTCTTTACCTTTTGGGGTAACACAACCACTGAAGGAATGACACAGCAGCTGAGGACGGGACAAACCAGTTGGAACCAAGACAGCGGAAGATTTGGCTTCCAGCAGGACCTTGAGTCTCATGGCACATCCACAGGTGCCAGTTCCTAGGCTGACTTTAAAAGATCAAAAGTAGGTGGGGGGTGGTTCCTGAAAACCCTTGCTCCTCCCCTGACTTAGAATAACCCTCCTACTCATTAGCATATGAAATGACCGAGTCCATAAAAACTAACAACTCTGCACCTTGGGGTCTCTCCCTCTTCCTCAACCTCTCCCTCTCTCTCTCCTTCTGCCATAGCTGGCACTCTGTCTATGCAGTGTGTATCTCCTAAAGTTCTCCTAAAACTGTCTCCCTTCTGGGTGAGACAAGACTCTGTTACGGAAATGACAGGCCAGTCAAGAAACAAGCACCACTCGGAGGGTTGGAGTACTCAGATGTATTATGCCGGCGGGCTCAGAGGGGCTTCTGCTCCGAAGCTCTGAGCACCTCCAAGACATGCACATGAGGTTTTGTAGGGTAAAGTACAAGCTTGGGGTATTCGGCCAATAGGCATGGAACAGCTTTAGCAGCATCATCATCACAAAAGTGGAGGCAGGGAGGCAGCAAACCAACATTCTAAAGCCAGGTATGTATCTTTGAAAACCCAGCTGGCTAGCAAAGAACATGAACAGCAAACCAACACTAATTAACCTAGATTTACAAGTTAGTCCAGCAGAACTCAGATCAGTATTCCAATACTTAGATTTGTGAGTTATCTTGTTAGCCCAGCCTGGTTTTTCCTTCACAACTCTACTCTGTCTATGGGGTGTGTCTCTCTCTAAATAAACTTGCTTTCACTTTACTATGCCTTGCTCTTGACTTCTTTCCTGCACTGGGCAAGAACATATTCTCCAGCAACAAAATGATGCCTTACATAAGGATTATTTTTAAATGTGTATACTACTTGATTTCAGCCAAGCCAAATACAACCACAGAATCTTAAGCAAAAGGCTACCAGAGTCTAACACAAGTTAAGATTATTCATTTATTTGATTGACTCTTCGTAAGATTGTTAAAAAGAAAACCACAGGCCCAGAACGGTGTCTCTTGGGCTAAAGCCCATAATACAAAACCTAGGATTAATATCTGATCTAACTGCACTTTCAACTTCTTCCAAAAATGTAATCGTAATCAATCAGTTTGGAAATTTCTGGTCTAGCACAAGTTAAATAATCTGTCCCGTGGGCCTTCTCCATCCCCCAGAGGAAGAAGAAGCAATCAGCATAATAAAACCTTTGCCAAGTTCCCTTCCCCTCCCCAAAAGATAAGGTCCTGGCTTAAAAAGAAAGCTTTCTTTTCTTATGTTGATACCTTCGTGCTCCACCCTCCTTCTTCCTATAAAAGCCTTTCATTTTGTGCAATCCCTCGGAGCACCCTTCTAATTGCTAGACCATCCATGAGTCTTTGAATAAAGCCAATCAGACCTTCACATTTACTTGGGTGAATTTTGTTTGTTAAGAGGATATTTGCTTTCAAAGTTCAAAGTTAAGAGACTTATTTACTGGCAAGAGTATGGGAACTAGAGTCTACATAAGGTTCCAACCACCATTCACCACTTACAAATAATAGTAATTTTAGCAAGTTACTTATTATCTCCACCTAACTTGTATAATATGCAAAATGATGTACAGTTACTGGGTCGCATGGTATTTATGAGACATAATTAAAATCAAGTGAAGTGACAAAGTGTCTCTCATAGAAGACAGTCAGTAAACACTACGTCCTCTGACCTTGTCATCAGTTGTTTTGTTGGGGATCCCTGAGAAGCAGACCCTGAGACAAGAATTCGAATGTAAGAAGTAAGGTGGGTAAGGTGGGAACCAAAGACACAGGAAGGGGAGGAGAGGGGCAGAGAAAGAGACCAATAAAGAATGTGTTATCAAACCATCAGGCTTTGGATAAAGGAAGCTCAATTCTACTGCAGAAACTTCGGAGGCAAAGTAGAACACATGTTATAGTTAAACCAAAGTGAGAGGCAAGGAGGCTGGCTTATTTATCCACTATTCCCCATCCCTCACGGATTAAATGATGTTTACTTGGGCATTAACTGTCCGGCATTTCTGGCTTGTCATTTGTGCTGGCCCAGGGAGCTCCTCTTGGTCATAAGGAAAAAAAAAAAGAGTTCTGAGGCACAGAGAGTGACAGGTATTCATGGAGCTGAACTCCTTCAGAGTTGAGAGAGGTAGGAGCTGTGTCTATATGCAGGGCATCAACAGTATCTGCTAGAGAGACATACAGAACAGTATTTCTAAATGCCACCCTCTCCAAGAGTTTGCCAAGATCCAGTCCCCATCGTTTCAATCTGACTCCTTTAAGTTTCATATGTACAGCAACCATGACAGTCTTGTTTACTGACTTCTCCCAAGCTCCCAGGACATAATAGGCATTTAAAAGGTATTTTCCTTCATTTTATAATATGTAATATTTATTCTTCAACTTATTAGGAATGAAGCAATGCGATAAATGATGTAGATACATTATCGATACATTATTTTATTTGACCTTCAGTATTTTCCTGTTTCGCCATTTAACAGAGGCCAAAAAAGATGACGCGAGTTAGAATGTAGCTCAGAGACATACAAGACACTGGCTGCAAAGCACAAGTGCTGGATTAGCAGACACTGCCTTCCTCCTGACTCTCACACCCTTGCAGACCTTGTTCACTTTCATACCTTAGGCAGTCGCCCTTGGTGGGTGACAGACACCAAAATCATCATCTCTAGCCCTCCCTCTTTGGTTATCACACCATTCCCTCCAATTAAACCCCCCTAAAGTGAGGCCCTTCCTCCACTAATCTCTCTCGTGGACGAGCTGTGAAGGAGTATCAGGCTCAGACCCCCGGAGCCACTCCTGACGCTGCTCATCCTGCTCCGCACACCATTCGCGAGTGTCTCCGTTTATACGACCACGCCATTCACTGATTTTCTGCTGTGTACTAACAACTTAAGTGACGTGGGCCTTAGGAGGGATCCTTTTATGAAGATTTCTGTAAGTCCAGGTGCTAATCTGGACAAAAACATCATGAAGGAGATAATAGTGAAAAACCACACATGAGGTACACAAGTGACAATGTGTGAAAAGGTGAGATGTCAGGATTATAAAATTTTCTGTGGTCTTTTCTGTGACTCATTGTTCTCTGCCTGTAAAGGGCCCCACTATTCCAGGTAGGATTCCAATTAAAGAGCATAATCTGTTTTATTTACATATCATGGCTGTTAATGACCCCCCTTGGAATCACTGCTAGAAGAAACTCTTTTGCAATGAGTAGCGATGAGTGGCTGGAGGTTAGGTTATCCATTACTGCTCTCGGCCGGGCTAGAACTGCCCTAGTTCTCGGGAGAGTGGAGACAAGATCTGTACCTTCTGCCTGTCTCTTTTAAGGCTGAAATTCTGGAGGAATATAATGTTTCAAAGTTTGTGACAATTCAATAAGGAAGAATTTTAGATCTGAAACGCCGTCTCTAAAACACCCTGATAGCTACAAAACAACCATTTCTCTGTCAAATGGGGAACCATGTTATCAAGATGAGCCAAGGGCAAGAATGCCATGTTGTATTAGTTAAGTACTTACACCCACAAAAAACAGCTGTTTATTAGATCACAAGGAGACGAAAACAGTCTAGACCTGATGGGTGCAGAAGTGAACTAAATTTTCAGAGGCATGTCCCTGGGGGTGGAAGGGCAGGGTTTGCAGAATAACTGCATGTCCTTGATGGAATTTGAAGCTTAAATTTAAAATGTCCAGGGTAACTGTTATCTCTTTTATCCGTTCATTAGTCATAGAATCATAAGAGATCACTTGGACTCTGCTAAACAAAGGAGGCTGTGAATCTACTGACCATGATAAAAGACTGCCTAGAAATCTGTGATTTTTTCCCCAAAACAATGATTAAACAGTTTCAAATATAGGTAAGCATAGGATCTATTGAAAGAAGCATAAGTAGAACCATCTAATACCCAAATCCATCAGAGATTCCAGTCGGTCCTTAACATGCCTGTATTTTAGGGGAAAAAAAAAGAAATACAACACAACCCAGGCATTCCCTTAAATAAGACAGATGGCTGCAAGCCTCAAGGCTCTACATTGCTTCAAATCACTCCCATTCATTCTACATGAAACCACCAGGTACTCACAGTTATAAAGCAGTAAATCCTATCGCAAAGCCTCTAGTACCAAGACAACTTCATTCACATTCCTCACCTTAGAACCTATTCCACACTCTACTTTCCTTTTCAAATAATAGAAATAATTACACACCAAATGAAAGCTAAAGGACAAAAATGACATACAGCCTTTTACCCACCAGTGGCCATTTTAAAAGACTGACATTCTGTTATATTGACTTCAGATATTTTAGGAAGATAAAATAGCAATCCAGTTGAAGTCATCCTCAAAGCTCCTCCTGGTACAATTCCCTCCTTCCCTGTCTGATGGCATCACTATTCTGAAGTTTGCATGCATCCCTCCCATTTTTCCTATGTATTTTTCTATCTATAGATAAGTGTAGTAAATTTGTCTTTTTTTAACATATTACTTAAAACAAACATATGAAACTGTCATTATGCAGCCTGCATTTTTTTCACCTTACTTTTTATTTTGAGATCTGGTCATGTTGATACATTTGGATCTGGCTTTCATTTTACCGGCTGCATAGTTGTCCATTTTGTGCATTTACAGAATAAAAACTCTACTTGCACATCAATGTATATTACTAGTCAAGTGTAATTTTCTACTCAAGATGTTTCCCTTTTTATTCTTATTGTTCTGAGGTGGGAATTCTGCCTCCATGTGCCATGTAGCGCAGGAAATATTGTCTGTTCACAGACACATATTACACAGGAACTAGAGGACAGACATTCAAGTCCTGGATCTCCCAGTGATGGCTTATGTTAACATGGATTTTCCATATTCCTCTTTGGATCACAGTTTTCTCATCTGCAAAAATTAAGTGGAGTAATCAAGTGCTGGGGAAGAAAGCCACAACATATGAAACACTGACACTGCTCTTTGTTTTCTGTACTATCCTGCTGATTTGGTATGTATACAACTTCACAACCAATGAAGCAAAGGTGTATGAAAATGAACACTTTTAGGTAGAATTTATGGGCTCCATTTAGGGCTGGAAACCAAAGGCTTCTAGGGTTGCTGACATGTGCACTTAGCTGCTAATACAGATAACCAGTCTGTATCGTGCACATGCACGGGTGGAATGGTATGCAATTTGGAGAAAGTAAGACAACTCCACCCCATACAGACACACCACAGTACCATCGCCTCGTCCCATCAGCTCACCAGAGAGCTGAGTTTATCTTTCCCTGGGGATGTTCAGAGGAGTCCTGGTGGCAAAATAAAGTAATGGGACATTGATAGGGTTATAGGCAAAGACTCTACCATCTCAATAAAATATTCTTTGGTCTGGTATTTCCCCCACACATCTGTGTGATCTGCCTCTTTTCTCCTTCACCCTCCTGGGTATCATGTTCACTGTCAATCATTTAACCTTTTTTTTTTTTTTTTTGCATTGGTTGTTTTATTTTTCAATATACCAAGCTCTTTTCAATCCACCCAGCTCCTTTGCTTGTGATGTTCTCTCAGTTTTAAACACTATCTCTGATCCTCACTGGGCCAACTCCTACTCATCTTTCAAATTTTAACCTAAGAACTCAAACCAGTTCTAGGAGCCCAAGTAACACAATTTCAAGACACCCATTCAGTAGCACTTGGTGCAATTTTTAGTAAATAGTTTTAGTGGAGTGGTTTGGCTTGATGCCTTTCTTCCCTAAGCAATTCTGAGCTGTGTCTGTGTCTCTTTTCCTCTCTGCCTGGCACGAGGCTTGGCATGCAATAGAAGCTCAATAAATATATGCTGAGTCAATGAAAGAGACTGCCTTCAAAATGATGGTCCAGTAGTAAATACAGTGGAAAGTTTGTGTGATGTTGTGTATGAAAAGAAATTAACTGAACATTTTTTTATGATTCCAGATGCAACTTCTCTGACACAGTGTACTGAAAATTCACTTTCCCTCCCCTCTTCCCTCTCTACTACTTCTCTTTGGATTCATCATTGGGTGATACCCAAGATGCTTTTCTTCTCAAATAAAAATAGGCTTGTTTTATTATTTTTTCAATGTATTTTCTCAATCAAAAGGAGAGGAAAATGAACTAATGTGTCAAGTTCCATCCACAGTGTGTTTTGTCCTATGGTATTTCTAGGGCTTATGTTATGGTTGGGGCAGAGGATGGAATATGCAGGTCATTCTACAGACTTGAGTTCAAACTCCAGTTCCCAGTTTATTAACTGTGTAACCAGAATGTGTGCTTGACTTTCTGAGTCAACTTACTCATCATCACAGTGATTCAGAGAAAACTTCTAATAAAATGACTTGCACGTAGTATGTGATCCATACTTTCCCCCTTTTTCCTGATGTTCTCAAAACTTGGAGGGGACTAACCTCACTTGTGAGATGAAATAATAGGAAAAATGCTCAGAGGTTCTCCACATATTCTAATAGTGTCCAGATCAAGTTTTGTCTGTTTGCACTGAATATAAGGAAAATTTTCAAACTCCAGCTGAGATGAACATAAAATTGCATTTTCCCCATTTCTTTAGCAGTAAGTACTTTTCCAATATCACTACTTCCCTGAAAATAACTATCCTTCAGGAGAAGCAAAACAAAAATAGCATTTAAAAGCAATTAGGGATATTAGGAGAGAAGTGAAAAAAAAAAGAATGGAAAATGAATAAGTCACTAATTATATCACATAGTGATTTGAAATTTCTTTAATTTTAATGAAGAAAGGTTCGAAGTAAATGAGAAGTTAAAATTTTATCTCTGCATCCTCTAGAGTGCTGGAATTGTGCCCATAAGTCCCCAATCAATATTCAATGGGAAAGAGTAAAAGCAAGTTATGTTTTTCTTTCATCTAAAGATTTAGACTGTGGCTCATTTCTGGACTTCCATTCATGCTCATATGACAAGTTTTTTTTTTCTTTTATGGAAGCTCAATGCATCATTCATCTTAATAGTCTTTTTTTTCTTTTTAATATTTGATAGTGAAGATTTAGGTGAAAAGGAAAAAAAGAGGCTGTCTAATCATTTATTACTGTCAAAATCAATCATTTTCCTTATGACCTAGACGACTTCCCCAACAGTAAGATCTCACAATGCTATCCTACCAGCCCATCCAAACACTTCAGTGAACTTCCACCAAACCTGAAAAATAAAATGCCCTTTATGAATAACTTAATAGTCAGAGATAAAGTGGTCTAGATTTCTCTCCTGAACTGCTGGGTCTAGTAGTTACCATCAGCTTCAACCTCCTTCGTATAATGAGAGAAGAACTGATTTAAACTTGAGAGCCTTGAGCCATTATAATGGTGAAGTCAGATTTCTCTATTTTTTATGCCATGCATCTCTAGTTCTGCTATATAACAGCAAGGGAACTCAGGAAAGGGACAGCTAATAAATGAAGGAATATTGTGAGATAATAACTACAATTCTCCTTAAAGGTCAGCTATAGATGAGGAAGTACAATGCTCCGTTAACACTGCTTGTCATTTTATGGCTGGACATCATTTCCTTACAGAAATGTAACCCCAGATGTCACTTTTCCTCTCTCTCACAGACACAAAAACCAGATTAACATCTGACAATGTACTAATCTTGAGAAATGCCTTGCCTTGTAATGGATTTTTTAAAAGGAAAAAAATATTCTGAATGAAGAAAAATGCTCCTTTTCAAGTTGCCAAAATTTATCTCACTTCTGTTTCCTTGGTTTTTCTCTGGTTGTCCAATCTCTGAAAAGCCTTTGTCATAAAACAGGGTTGAAACAATACCTGGCCCTGGCCTTTAGTATAAACAAAAGTCAAAGGGATATATTAAATGTCTCAATTTAACAATATATAGAGAGTATGATTAAATATCCTATAAATATCTTTGTTGTCTGAGTATCAATATATTGTTATTTATATTATTTAATAGAGCATATTAATACATTTGTACTTATATATGAATAAACTAATATAATTTATATCAAATGTATTTTATTATTATTAAACATTATGTTATTACTATTGCCTTTAGTATTGGGTAGTTAAATTATTTTCATTAAGTAAAACAATGCTCCTTGAATATTCTGGTATAGAATTTTGATGAATATCAATAATTATGTCTTGTTATGATTGTACTTTGACGATTACAGTCTGGCTTAGAGTAGATACCCAATAAATGTTTATATAGTCTTAATGACTTGTGGAAATAATACTTATTTTTAAGACAAGAGTAAAGAACGACTTGTGTCTTACTTGGTACAAAGACCACAAAGAACATAAGCCTTTACTTAGAGTGCTTAGGCATACCTGAAATTTCCTAACCAATTGGTTTCTTTGGTGTACTTAGTCTGTGTTTTGGTCACAAACAGCTAGCCCCTCATATTAAATATGTGGAAAAGAGAACCAGTAAAGTGAGGTGATCTGTTCAAAGTGCCTTAGTGAATTAAATGTCCAAGACAGGGCTGGAACCCAAGTTTCTTTCTCCCAGGCTAAGGGTCCTGACAGAATACCATACTGGCTCACTGGTAATTTTATGTGAATGTTAGAATACACTCTAGTCAGGTCCTAGACATTTTGCCAAGTGACCACAATCCAAAGGTTTAGTTGACACCAGTGCCATTTCATTCCTCTATCTTTATCAGGTGCTATAAGAATGAAAGCAAAATATCAGTCTGCTATCACTGTGTAACAAACCAACCCAACATTAATAGCTAAAACAATAACTTACATTGAGCTCATGATTTTATGAGTTGGAAAGTTGAATGGGGTTCAAGTGAGTGGTTCCTCTGATCCCAGCTGCACTCACTTATGTTTCTATGAACTAGTTTTGCATCAGCAGGGGTCTGGTTAGTTTCAGATGACTTCATCTGGGATGTCTTATCTCTATTCCACATGGTCTTCTATCCTTTACCAGGCTAGACAGGATCTGAAAATATAGTCACTTGGGCATAACTGAAAGAGAAAGAGCAGAGCATTCAGAGATGCTTCATAAATATTCATTAAAACCTCTAGTATTTTACAAAAATCTACTTACTGAAATTTCTAGAGCAAACTTTCTTGTATTGCACCCATCCCCCATTGACTCAATGGGAATTTAATTACGTAAGGCTGACTCTTTCTACTTTGTTTTGTTTTGCAGAACACTTTAAGGAATATTGACTCTCAAAGACCTATTTCCTTGGGCTCTGAGTAACTTAAGGATAAGCTTGAAGAATTTATGTCCTTCATTTATGCTCAGTGCTTAAGTCAAACTATATTTATATATTATTAATCCTCAGTACAAAGACTTTCCTGACAGTATTTACAATAGCCAACACATGGAAGCAACCTAAATGTGCACCAACAGATGACAGGATAAAGAAATTGTGTGGGATGTATACACACATACCATGGAATACTACTAGGCCATAAAAAGAATGAAATAATGCCATTTGCAGTAACATGGATGGACCTAGAGATTTCATACTAAGTGAAGTAAGTCAGATGAAGAAAGACAAATATCCTATGATATTTACACGTGGAATCTAAAAAATGACACAAATGAACTTCTTTACAAAACAGAACAGACACACACACATAGAAAACAAACTTATGGTTATCAAAGGGGAAAGAGGGAGGAAAAAATTAGGAGTTTGGGATCAGCAGATACAAACCACTATATATAAAATAGATAAACAACAAGGTCCTATTGTATAGCACAGGGAACTATATTCAATAGCTTGTAATACATGTAACAAAAAAAGAACATACATATATTTGTATAACTGAATCACTATGCTGTATACCAGAAACTAAACCACTGTGAATCAACTATACTTCAATAAAAAAAAAAAAACGGCTTGCTTGAAATATCTGTTAAACTACTTTAGTGATTATCAAATCTCATAGTAAAAGGAGTAAATCTAGATGTGGAGAAAATATTGTCTTAAACTGTCAAAATTATCTGTTCTGAAGTCTGCTATTGTTGTTTTCAAACTGAGGCAGAAATTAAAGTTTTCACATTTCTTGGAATCACCAGTCCTATCTCCCTTCATTCACTCCTTTTAAAATGACTATACATGTTACAAAGATATGGCTTATGAGTAAATATGCAGATATTTGGCAGAATGATTAGACAAATGCATGTGTCCAACTGAGTTAAATGGTCTTCTAAATTCATGTTACTTAGGTATTATGAATATCTTTTTTAAAATAACATTGATGTCAACTTTTTCAGGACCCTGGAAGCAAACCCAAATGCTCAGAAAACCAAACAGAAGGAATAAAAGTAAATAATCCACTGTGATGTCTTTTTTTAAACTCAAAATTTCCGAACACCCACACAGCAGCGTTGTTTTGGATTGAATGTCATACGTCATAAGTTTTTCAATTAATGTTAGCAAAATATTTCTATCTACTTTAAATGTCTTGGCCACTTGTTCGGAATATAAAATAAGCCACTAAAGGTATTAGCTAATTGCTTCCTTGTTCAGTGTGGCATGAAAAATTTAAAACCCAAAATATTTTCTCCTCTATAAATTACTGAATAGAAAAGTTCAGACAGTGCTGTTATTTTGGTTCACTTGAAAGCTGATAGATAGGGACTGGGTTTGTTTTTTTCTTGTAAACAGCTAAAGAAAATAGCAGGTTTATAGTTGACAGCGCACGGAACTAAGTTTAAATATTTGTTACAGTCATAAAGACAAGAAGCAAGGGAATGCTTTCTGTCTTGTAACTTCTTTTTTCACTTGTGAGATTTACTGCAAAATCTATAAAACAGCTGATATTTCCTCAAGCTCTGCTTTCATTATGTGTGCAATATCATTACATTTTCCCCCATTAGATACAAAACCATGCTACACCTCTCCAATACAATGAAAAAAGAAATATAGTAATACTGAACTTAGATTTTGGGTTCCCAAGATTAGCATATTTCAGAGAATTAACCAAATCTACTATCTCAATAAGATGCCAACGTCCTTAGCAATGTACATGGTGAGCATATTAAGAAGGATGAATCTGGAGAAAATGTGGCTCTAAAAATTTAGAGTTTGGGATGCTGAAACAACTCTGAAGGAGAGAACAGGAAAGAGGCAACCCCTCATGAAAATATCTATATATCTATGTATCTATCTTTTATAAAAGGATGGGAGGGAATTCCACATATGGCCACAATGTAATTACAGAAAACGGAGTTACCCTACAACCTTAAACAACTAGAAAACTGGACAAAATATATTCATCAACTGTTCTCAGACACTGGACAATGAGCATAAGAGACTACGATACCCGGGAGAAGAAAAATAAGATGAGTTCTACAATTGCTGCAGGCTATTGTGTGGCCTGAATGCAGTTTCCAGGCTAATGCAGAGAGATAGAACCCAGTCAGAACCCTGCAATCCCATTTTATAGAAGAGCCAGAGATGAGTGTTTATAGAAGTTGAAGGAACTAGAATTAACAGGGCAGAGTACTGGAAAAGAGAGAACTTCCCAGAGAACTCTCTCTATACACAGACAGTCCCCACAAGTCTTCAGCTGAGTACTGATCTCTGTATACTTGAGAAGAAACTAGCTGAGGCTAGAAATGAACCACTGGAAAGAAGGAGGCAGATCAATTTTCAGAGTTCACTGTGTAAATAACTTGTACTTCTCCCAAGCCAGACAGCAAAGGCTTCCTATCATAGGGGGCATGTCAGGAAGAGGCGTCAGAAGGTGGAGCCTTATTTTTGGAGCTCAGTTAGTCTTAGACTAAAACCTAACCTAGATCGTCCCTAAAAGATCTTTAAAGTCTCAAAAGGATCAAACTGAACACCAGTAACTTAAATGTCTGCCAAGACAAACATTAAATACTATTGAAAAGAAAAAACACAGTCCAACATGCAACATTGTGGAATTCACAATATCCAGCATCCAATGAAAAAAATCAGGAGGTATGCAGAAAAGCAGGTTATTACACCCCATACTAGGAAAAATATGAGTCAATAGACACACAGCCAGAAATGACAGAGAAAATGAAATTATTAGATAAGGATCCTAAAACTGCTTTTATCAAATGTGCTCCATGTGTTTTGTTCAATGTAGAAGGTAGAGGGAAACATAAGTATGATGAGAAAAATGGGAAGTATTTTTAAGAGACCCACTTGTAATATCTAAAGATAAAAAATATAATATATGAAATAAAAAATATACTAGATGAGATTAATAACAGACTAGATACTGTAAAAGAGGGAAAAAAATCAGCATACTTGAAAATACTGCAATAGAAACCCTTTTCTTAAAATAAAGCATAAAGATAAAATAGACTAGAAGAGCATCAGTGACCAATAGGACAAAATCAAGCACTCCAACATACGTGCAATTGGAATGTCAGAAAGCAAAGAGATAAAGGAAAGACAGAAAAAAATGACCAAATATTTCAAACAACATCAGCAAAACCCAAAAAGAAAACACAAAGACAATCATGTCAAGAACAGCAAAATCAAATTGTCAAATACCATGATAAAGATAAAAACTTTAAAAGCATTAAGAAATAAAAGCCAGGGGAAATAAAATATTTTTTAATAAAAACCATAGATCTTGAGTATTTCTCAGAAGATCTGGAAGAGTCATCACAGTTGTCTTTTCATTTTCAAATAAATAAAAAATAAATCAGTAAAAATTCTTGAAACAAACGAAGGGTAGCAGATTATGCCACTCCAGACTATGCCACTTTGGCATAAGGGTTATTCTGAGCTAAAGGCAACTGAGAACAAGCAAGTAAAGAAAAACTCTCTGTCCTCCCCTTTTTGCCCAAAAGCAGAATATAAATTTACAAGGTAGCCCATCTCCTCTCTCCACCAAGAATAATAATGGTAAATCCTTGGAGACATCACTAGAGGAATCTACATAACACACTTTATTAGCTAGTGTTTATCTCTGAATTTAGAAGCCTTAAATTGCTTTCCTCTGTCCTGTCATTTCTCCAAAAATTACCACTCTTTGTTAAAGACGCTGCATAAGCCGTAATTCTAAGCCAGCACACTGAGTTACTCATTTTTCTGTGGGTATCTCCCATGTATACATGAGATATACATATTAATAAACTTCTGTCTGTTTTTCTCATCTTAATCTGTCTTTTATTATAGGAATCTCAGCCAAGAACTCAGAAGGGTAAAGGGAAAATTATTTTTCCTCCCTTATATATATTTGGCAAGGTGAGGGAAATTATAGGGAAGACAGAGAAAACATTTGGAAAGTGATGAGTGGGATTAGGAGAAGGTAAATACTGTAGCGTTTATTTTCTAGTTCCCAGTATTACAGCATAGCTGTAAGATTTCAGAGGTCAAAATTTCCGCAAAGGTTACCTCTGCCCTTGATTTACAGAGAAAGAAAGGTGGTAACAAAGAAGGAAGCTCAGTTCCTTCTGAAGATAATTTTTCTTTTCATGGTCTCCTACTCTACAAGAATAATCTGAGTTTTGTCAATCGAGTATTTATACAAACAAATAAAAAGCCTTGATCTCACCTCACATACACTTAAAAACTGGTAGGAAGGATACAGCCTAGGAAAGTGGTAGGTAAAATATACACTCACAAAGCACAACAGATCAAAATACATAGCAGAATGAACAAATATTAAAGATAAGATGCTGAACTTAATGAGGTCAATAACACAATTCCTTTTCTGTAAATTACACACAGTAAAACAAGAAAGCATTGTGTCAGGACACATACAAACAAATATAGGGTAAACATATAGAATGTTTGAGGAGAGGAGAACAGAACTGATCTAAGGTGTTAAATATGAATAATTGGGAAAAGAAAACAACAAACAGGCTTCGTACAGACAAATGATATTGTGATGATATTGTGCCTTGAGCTGAGGTGTGTGATTAACTCACTGCTCTCCACCTTTTGTGAACACAAAAGAAAGAAAGAAAAAGAGGGGGAGGGGGACCCTAATGCAGAGGGTAAAATCACAGAGGTGAAAAGTGTCAACAGCCTTATGAACATCAAATGCACAAGGCAGTGTGTTTTGTTTCATTTTTTAACATCCCTTTGCAAACTGGCTCTGCGATCCAGCAGTGAAAAATGAATGAGGAACTGTGAATAAAATGCCATGTTATAAAAATAAAGCTCAATTTTACCTCTACTTTGATCTCTGGGGCAGGGTCACGATGTGAAGAGAAACATAATTTTGTCATTTGTCCAGAGCAAGCCTTTGTGAAATACCCACATTTAAAATTGGAAGGGAACTCAGGTCATTTAGCTCAATCGTCTCAATTTAAAACCACAGAAAGAGCGGGCCGTAGTTCTTAAACGACTTGCCTAAGGCACACGGTAGATGAGTAGTTATTGCACTGGGACCCCCATTTTCTGCCCCAGGTCCATGAGGTTCCTGTATTTGCTCCCACTGGGATCACTGCCCCCTTGAGGAGTATATCAGACTTGGGGGAGAAGCATGGTGGCAAAACACTCAGAGACCCAGGTAAAATTACATCTCCACGAACCTGAAGACTTTTAGCATGGGTTTTTCCAGGTGATTGACTTGGGTTGCTTTTATTAAAAACACACCTTCAATTTCAACATTTACTAATGAAATGTTGTTTCTCTGAAAGACTGCTAATATCTCTTTTTGGCCTGGGTAAATAACTTGAAGAAAAAAATGCAGTTACACTCACTTGAATAAAATGGTTCTCATTTAGAACTCCAGGTTATTATCTGTGCCCAGAGATGAACAAGGCATGGAAGATTATGCCTCATCAGTTCTTATCCCAGAGCTGTAACCTGGAAATTGTGCTTTTTGATGGTTTTCTTGTTATATGTCACTTTCCCCTAAAACTTCAATATTAACGATAATGATAATTATACTAATTCAGTCATTAAGGGTTCTGTTAATTTAGGTCTATATAGTGAAGATTTTAAAGTTACCATTTAAAAATGTTCATTATAACTAACAGAATATATTCATATATATATATACACATATATATGTGAATATATATATGTACTTGTAGAAAGTGTATACATGGAAAGAGATGCTGTGTTGCCTCCACCAGCATCTGTTCCATCTCTTCCCCATTGTAGTAACCGCAGAACTTACATGGGATTGACCTAATTTCTCCTCCACAGTTGCCTCTGAAGTAAACAGAGCACCATAATGCTTCTTTTGCCATCTTGACTAACCCTGGGATGGGCAGCAACATCCAATCAACCTGTTCCATTCAGTCCTGAGTGCTTCTCTGACCCATGTCTGCCTCTGGTTGGTCAAATCAGATGAAAAACAAAACTCTTTTTTTATGGTCAAGGCTAAGCTAAAATGCCTTGTTTGCTGTGCCTCGTGCATGGCCAACAACCGCGGCTGGCATCAAGCTTCACAAAGCAAGCCATCCTAAGGATGAGGATATGTACAGGAGAGGAGGCAGAGCTGGGAAAATCTTAGAGGAAAAGAACTGGCGCCCTAATGTAACTATACCAGAAAGCCACTCTACTCTTGAGACTACTTTTTAAATTAATTTGAATTGGTTTTGTGGTTATGTCCAACTGAAAACACGTGAAGTGAGACAACTTGTAATTTTACTATTCAGACAGACTCGCTGTTAGCAATTTGGTTTAGAGATTCTCAGTCTTTCATGTGTGTGTTTGTGTGTTTGAGTTAAAATATCATAAAATAAAGTTGGGAATTAATAATACATACAGTTTTGTAGGCTGTTATTTTAAAGATGACATGAATATATTTACATGTTATTAAATTTCAACCAAAGCACTTTTAATGACTTCACACTACTACATTATATGTTTGTGTCTTAATTTATTAAATCAAGACTTTATGTTTGGACACTTAAGTTGCTATCAATTTCTTGCTGTCTAAACAGCAGTACAATGAACAACTTCCCAGCTATATTCTCTGTCATATGTGTGCTTACTACACTTGAATAAATGCCAAGAAATGTGACAATTATAGGGTCAAATAAGTCTGAGGATTTCTATTTGTATTGCCTTGTCCTCTAAAAATGCAATTTCACCCTCAAAAAAATGTGTAACAGGGCTCATTTCAATATTCCCTCCATAATAGAATTCTTGGTAGTAAAATAATGATACTAACTTCTTCAAAGGCATGAAAACAATAATTTCACACATATTACATATTATAATCAATATTATTGATATTAATAATAAAATAGCTAATAAAATAATCATTATTTAAGTGACTTATTTTGTGCTAGGCTCCTTTAAGACTTTCCCAATTTAATCCTCATAATGTTCCTGAGAGTTAGATATTATTAACCTCATTTTAAATAGGAAGAAACAGACTTAGGGTACACATAAGTTTCCTGAGATAGCATAGCTAATAAATTGCAAAATAACTCAATCTTACTATTGCTCAACGTAACAATATTTGGAGAGCAGCAGAATTCAAAAGATGCCTATAGAAGTCCAATCTGGATTAAAAAATATGATGACCATAAATTTTGTCATGGTTCACTTCTGATATATTCACATTGTCATAGTATCCCATTCCAGATTAACATTTATGTAGCAGTTTTCAATTCATTTAAATTTTATTAAAATACTTGCGTTAAAGTAAACCAGGATAATTATAGGAAATCATAATTTTTATACCTGCAGCCATCTAGTAATGTGTGAGTCACATGTACAGTTTACACAGTTCTCACTTTAACACATAGCTAAAATACGAAAGAGACCACAGATAACACATCTCTCTTTCCCAAACCCCTTCCTGACAAAACACAACACTCCTTTCAAGGAAAGCATACTCAGCATTCTCTGATAAAGCGAAGTGTGCTCAGACACAAGCAGTAAGAGTCAGATGGTGGTGATAAGTGTTCGACGTTCCTAATAGGAATTTGGTACGCCGGACGGTTGTTCTGCAGGTCTTGCTTGGACACCCCAGGAGGGTAGGTGGGAAACATGGTGACCATAGGTTAGGTGTACATGACGTGTGTGCTGGAAAGAGAGGCTGATCAGTCCAACTCTAGAAACCTGTGTTACAGTCGTTCTGTCACGCAATATTAAACATTATAAATCAAAGACTATTTTGTTTAGCAAGGCTTCCTGAGTTTAAAATAAGCCCTTTTGGAAGCAATCAGCTAAAAAAAAAATAAAGAAAATTTTTTTTAATGAAAAAGACTAAATTTCATTCTTCAAGGAAGTTGATGACAACTTGCTTAGCTTGCACAACGTTTCTCAACATTTTCTCTCCATCACAGGAAGAATGGTGATTTTCATCAACCCCATCTAAACATGAAGACATGAATCTGCAGAAGAAACAGCAGCAACTACTTCCAAAGTTAACAGTAACTTTAAGAAAAATGTGCTCCAGACAACAAGGTAAAGGAGGCAGCTGCAGAAGGTGATCATGTCACCTTGTGATGCATGGCTTTTCATTTAGGTCAAGTACCTCTTTGTTTGAATTCATTTTGCTAATTTTTAATTCCAAGATTGTTTATACACAAATGAAACGTGGATCAACTGCTGTAACTAGTTAGCTCCATTAGCAGTACATCCACTTTGTAAATAGTTCAATCATGTAAATTTTATTTCAGTGTCTCAGATGCTTCAGAAAGTAATCAGTTAAATCTGGTAAGAGTTTTTAAATCCAATTTATGAATCCTACATAAAACTTTTCAAAATTCATCCTGTTGAAGGTGAAAGATCAGATGTTGTTGATGATTTAAAAAATATAGTTAAAAAGCTCAACATTGAAGATAAAACTATCTTTGTAATATAAACACAAATCCTGCTGGAGCAGTCATGACAAAAACAGCGCTTTTACTAATTCAACTGTGGCCAATTATAGTTCCATAAAATAATAACTGAAAAAAAAATCTTCATCCCATACATGCTTTTCTTATGTGACTTTGACATTCCTCCCATGAAGTGGTTGGAGTCCATGTCCCTTGCCTTTTATTTGGGCAAACATTTGTGAATGTTCTATTGGTGTATGGCAGGTGTCATTATGTGACTTCCAAATCCTGGTGATCAAAATGCCATGCACTTCTTCCAGCTCCCAACTGACACCACCCTTGTCATCTAGCTGCCATGCAGGAGACAAATCCAAAGAAGATCATTCAAGAAGACCATTTAATGAGGTGACATGCAGATGTTCCAGACAACAGCTCAACTGAGGTCTTAGTTGACAGTCAGCTTCATGCACTGAATATGTGAGTGAAGACTCCTCCAGCTAATTCCACCCTCCAGCTCTTTGACCTAGATATTGTGGAGCGGAGACAAGCCATCCCTGCTATGCCCTGTCCAAATGCTTGACACAGAGAATCTGTGAGCATAGCAATGTTGTGGCTTTACGCTGTGAAGTGTCTGGGGGATTGGCTATGCAGTAGCAGCTATTCCGTACCTTAGGAAATTGACAAAAAAAGAAATATATTTGGAATTGATTATAATGCATGTATAATTCAAGGTAGCTTTTGCACAAGTTGTGATATTGTACAAATTTAAACAGATGCTATAGTTGTCCAAAATTTAGATATTTTATGCATAATCTTTTAGATTAGATGAAATATAAAAGTTTGTGAGTGAGCAGAAATATATAAAAACTGTTTAATGTAGTGGTACATACTTTCTCTCTTGGCTACTCAGCAACAATTTATTTATTTATTTTTTTGGTAAGAGCAGAGATCTTTAACACGAGATCTACCCTTTTAACAGATTCTTAAGCATGCAAATTTTTAAGTTAAGTATTCTTAAGCACAGTGTGATAGCAGATCTCTAGAACTTAATCATTTTGCATAACTGAAACTTTATACCCACTGAACAGCAATTTTCTATTTCTTCCTCTCCCAGTCCTGGGCAGCTACCACTGTACTGTTTCTATGAGTCTGACTAGTCTGACTAGTTTCAGTATTTGTCCTTCTGTGACTGTCTAAGAATAATGCTCTCCAGGTTCATACACATTGTCATATTAGGCAAGATTTCCATTTTCTTTCCCCTAAGGCTGAAAAATATTCCTTATTATTTTCTTTATCTATTCATCCATTGATGGACACTTAGGTTGTTCCCAAATCTCAGCTAATGGTGAATAATGAATACCATGAATAAACATGAAGTGCTAATACCTCTTCAAGATCTTGATTTCAATTCTTTTGGATATATATTCAAAAGTGGGATTGCTGGATCATACAGTAGTTCTATTTTTAATTTTTTGAAGAATCTCCATACTGTTTTCTATAGTAGCTGCACCATTATACATATCCACCAACATTGCATAAGGGTTTCAATTTCTCCACATCTGAGTCAGCACTTCTTTTCTTTGGGTTTTTTGTTTTGTTGTCTTTTGATAATAGCCATTCTAACAGATGTGAAGTGATACCTGATTGTGGCTTTGATTTGCATTTCCCTGATGATTAGTGACATTAAGCATCTCTTCATGTAACAACTGGCCATTTTTATGCCTTCTTTGGAGAAATGTCTGTTCAAGTCTTTTGCCTATTTTTAAAATCAAATTATTATTATTATTATTATTATTATTATTATTAGTGTTGTTGTTGTTTTTGTTGGTTATTATTACTGCTACTGAATTGTAGGAGTGCCTGATATAGTTTGAATATTAAGCCCTTATCAGATACATGGTTTCCAGATAGTTTCTCTCATTCTATAGTTTGGTTTTTCATTCTGTTGATTGTTTCTTTTGTTGTGTAGAAGCTTTTAGTTTAATGTAGTTCCACTTGTCCATTTTTGCTTTTGCTACTTGTACTTTCAGTGTCATATCCAAGAAATAACTGCCTTTATCAATGCTATAAAGATTTTTGTCCTGTTTTCTTCTAGAAGTCTTACAGTCCCAGGCCTTACTTTTATTTCTTTAAATACGTTTTGAGTCAATTTCTGTGTATGGTGTAAGGGTCCATTTTCATTTATTTATATGGGAATATCCAGTTTTCACAAAACCATTTGTTGCAGAGACTAGCTTCCTGTTCTATATTCTTGTCACCCTTATCAAAGATCAACTGATTATACATGCATGGATTCTCTATTCTGTTCCCCTTTTTAATGTGGGTTCCATGCTGTTTTAATTACTGTGGCTTTGTAATATACTTTGAAATTGGCAAGTGTGATGTCTCCAGTTTTGTTCTTTCTCAGGATTGCTTTGGCTATTTAGGGCTTGCTGTGATTCCATATGAATTTTAGGGTTGTTTTTGCTATTTCTGCAAAATGCCATTGGGATTTTTATAGGGATTACATTGAATCTGCAGATTGCTTTGGGTAAGTATAGACATTTTTGCAATATTAAATTAGAAGGTTGAGATTCCAATCTATGAACATAGGATATATTTCCATTTATCTATGTCTTCTTTAATTTCTTTTTATCAACATTATATAGTTTTCAATGGACAAGTCTTCCACCTCCTTGGTTAAATTCATTCCTACGTATTAAATCTTTTTGATGCTAGTGTAAATGAGATTATTTTCTTAATTTCACTTGCAAACAAAGTAATTTTACATCCTCTTTTCTGGTTTAGATGCTTGTTATTTCTTTTTATTACCTAATTGCTCTGCTTGGAACTTCTAGTTCCCATTGACTGGAAGTGGTGAGAATGAGTTTCCTTGCATGGAAAACTGATCTCAGTGGAAAATCTTTCAGTTTTTCACTGTTGAGTATACTGTTAGCTGTGGGTTTCTCATACATGGCCTATTATGTTGAATTAAATTCCTTCTGACCTAAATTTTTTTTAGAGTTTTTATTGTGAAACAGTGTTGAATTTTGTCAAATGCTTTATCTGAATCTATAGAGATGATCATGTGATTTTTTTTATCCTTTGTCTTGTTAATGTGGTCTATTAGACCACATTGACTTCTGTATGTTGAACTGTCCAGGGATAAACCCCATTTGGTCATGGTGTATGATCCTATTAAGAACTACTTTTGAAGTGAGCCTAAGTGATATATAGAGTGAATTTTTTTATAAAAGAGTTTTCTAAATTTAGGTTGTTTTTTGTTGAGAATCACTTTTATATCTTTAATCAAAGTATTTAAGTGAAACACACACACAATAGTTTTTGAAGCTTTAACAAATTATAAATACTGAAAATCAAGCTTGCTTCCAAACAGGAAGATATTGAAATCTATCTTAAAGCAAAAGATGAATCTTAAGATTAACAAGTTTGTAACTAGTAACTACAAATTAAATTTTTACAAATTTGTAACTACAAATTTAATTTTTAAATTCTTTTTTTTTCTTTCTCATTCAGCCTTTTATTCTTTTTTTTTTTACTTTTTTATTGATTCATAATCATTTTACAGTGTTGTGTCAAATTCCAGTGTTCAGCACAATTTTTCAGTTAATTTTTAAATTCTATAATTGAACTTTGGAATATTTTAAATTTGAGGAAAGTTTTGTATAGAGATTCTACTCTTGTTGAAAGCATTTATGTTCTGAATCAGCATGGAATCGAAATCGACAATTCTATATTTTACTTTAAAAATAATTCTCCAAGCAAAATACTTGAAATGGAGTAACAAAAGACAGCACTTGTAAAATATTTGTGTGGCCACATTTCTACATTTCAAAACAAAACAAAAGTTTAGTGATACTATTTTCCATTTAGCAGACTTTGATCTTATTTTACCAGGTATATTAGATGACAAATCAGTTAAAGACGTCAATATCAAATATATTAATGACAAAATGCAACCACGAGGATGACTGCAGTCAATTTAATTTTTAAAATAAGATTGCATTAAAAGAAACTTATTCCTTAGAAAAATACTAGTATATATTAGAAATACACAATACTAAAAGTGTACTTAAATTGCCAGAACATTTACTATAAAAATTGTTTCTTATTTTAACGTTCATATTATTCACAATAAAACTTTTATTTTGCTTCAATATATATCAGTATGTTATTTTACTTTTTATAAATAATTTTGTTATAAAATAATTTATTTTGTTATAAATTAATTCTAATGACTTTTACATCTAACATAAAAATATCAATTTGTTAGTCAATAAATATTCTATATATACATATAAAAAAAAAAGAAGGTGCTAAACTTTTATACACATTTTATAGATGTATATATATGCATTTGTTTTTGTTTTAGATTCCACAGATAAGTTAGATCACACTATAATTGTCTTTCTCTGTCTGACTTTTTTCACTTAGCATAATGCCTTCAAGATCCATCTATGTTGTTGCAAATGGTAGGATTTCCTTGTTTTTTATGGTTAAATTATATTCCATTGTATATACAGACCAAAACTTCTTTATCTACTCATCCGCTGATAGATACTTAGGTGGTTTCCATGTCTTGGCTACTGTAAATGCTGCTATGGAAACGGGGATGCAGATCTCTTTTAGAGTTAGTGTTTTCGCTACCTTTCAGACTGTGGTTACCAGAGGTGGGGTCTGGAGGGAGGAGGAATTAGAGGGAGGTGATCAAATGGTACACACTTCCAGTTATAAGACAGATAAGGACTGGGAATGTAATGCAGAACATGAAGACTATAGCTTACACTGCCATAAGACACATAAGAAAATTGCTAATAGAGTAAATCCTAAGAATTCTCACCGCAAGAAGAAAATTTTTGCCTTCACCCTTTTTTTTAATAGTATCTATATGAAAAAATGGATGCTAGCTGAAGCTACTGTGATAATCATTTCACAATATATGTAAATCAAACCACCATGCTATAAGCCTGAAACTTGTACAGTGATGTATACTGATCATTCTCAATAAAACTGTAAAAAATGAGTGATATGCAACATTCCTCTCTCTCTCTCTCTGTCCATATATATATATATATATATATATACACACACATACACACACACACATATTTATAACTGTATTATTTTTAGTATTCCCTTGATTTCAGAAGCCTCCTACTTTGGTCAATAAGTTATTTGACTGCTCTAATAAAAAGAGATCATTTCCAGTAATTGTTCAAAACTAAACAGTCTGCTTTCATTGCTGGTCTGTAAAGTGGGTATAATTCTCATAAGAGGGTAAGCCTTGGGAATCAAATCTACTTCTGGATCAGTAAACAGAGTTGAGAAAATAAACGGATCTACGGCAGTTCCCCAGCCCTGCAGACTGCAGGTCGAATCAGAAAGCTGACAGGGGAATTTGTTTTTTAAGCAGCAACATAGCACAGGGCAGGGAACGTGTTCAACTGCTCAGCGGCAGATACGTCTATAGTCGAATTGGTGGGTGGTGACTGCTCCTTCCCTACTCTCCTGCTCTTACCCTAATGACTCCCCCATCTGCTTCTTACCCATGGGCTTCCAAACAGCACTGCAAGTGTTCTAGAAACTCCATTATGCTGGCAGAATCAAATGACAGGAGCTGGGTATTTTCTGAAATAGGCCAAACATTTCAGCCGTGGTCAGCCCTACAAAATTTAGAAAGGACTTTTCATTTTTCTTCTACCTACTGTACCAAATTAGGGGCCTTGTAATTTAAATGATGCTCCTTACAAACTTCCTCATTTAAAACTTCACAAAGTCAGGCTGCCCATGGAGCAGAGCGACTGTAATGAGCTAGCATCTGCTAAAGTTAGGGCAATAATGATTTCAAGGTCATGGGCTGGCAGACTGCTGAAGGAGAAACGACTGGCAAGAATCAAAGGTGCAGAAGAAGAAAATGTATTCCAGGGATTTGTTGAAATTGTGCCACTACTAGGAGTTGCTCAAGTAGGTTTGAGAGTAAAATTAGCAGGGCTGTGATTCAGTGCTGCTTTGTGAATGACTATTTGTCTTTCCTTGTTACTTCCTTAGTCAGAGTCACTAAAGAAATATCCACATCTCACTGGGTATATACTGACGAAGCCCTCATGCCATTAATCCAGGGGAGAGCAATCATATGTAACAATTTTCATGTTGTCATACATTTCTGAGTGCCTAGTTATGAGCCAGATGCCCTTTGAGGCGCTGGGGATGCAGCAGAGAACAAAACAAGCAAAACTCTACTCTCTAGGGTTCGTGTTACGGTTGACACTGGGCAGACACCTGAAACAAAGGGAATTTGGAAGGGAATCATCGGGAAAGAAATCTGACAAAGGGACCACACTGGTGTGCAGTAGCCATGGCCTGTGAGCAGTATTCGAGGAAGGCTGAGAGGCAGAAAGGCGTACCATTTGCCCTGGAGTGGACTTAAGGGAAACAAGAGAGGTAGAAAGTAACGGAGAGATTTACCAGGTACCAGGCCATCACGAAACACAGAATTCTAGTATCTGTTGGGCTAATACTTAAAAATACGAAAGTTAATATATGAAAGTATTGCTAAAGCCCTCATTGTAAGGGTGAACTCAGTACTCCAGGTGTTCTGCACACTTTCAGTATGCATATGGCACCCAGCCTTTCCTGACTGTCTACTCTCCCTGGCCCTTAAACAGAGCTGCCTTCCAGCATCCTCAGAAGTCGGCCAGGACTTTCTACCTCCTAGCCATTCAGCTCCTGTTGTCCTAGCTCACATAGCAGGCCACCAGCTATGGGCTCCTTTCTCTCTGAAGAATCCCTTTGGACCCCGATTTTAGCTTTACAAACACAACCTTACAACTGTTTTTGATTTCATCCTGCCCACCCTCATCTCAGTCCTAAAAACTTCTATACCTGCTCTTGTCTGTCTCCACCACCACCTCCCCCACAAACATACACTCACCCCAACACACATCAGTTTGCTCCAATAAAATGATGACTAAAACTGCTTATTGAAAGATTCAAATCATGAATCTTAATGGCCACATTGTAGACAGAATGCTACTGACATAAGTTCTTAATCGATCTTTCTTAATGACCTACAGCAACATCTGAAAAACTCAGTGAAATCAAACATCACCTGGACGAGGTTAGCATGTGTTCGTTTCCATTTGACTGTTCATAATTGAAAGAAGTTCTTCGAAGATATTCTTATTTCTATTCCCATGACAACAAAAGCATATTAAATGGTTTTGGGTGCTCGTGTTAGAGTAATGAAAAATAATCTTACACATCATCTCCACTCACCCTTTTTCCCCCTCAAAATATTTTCTGATTACAAAGCTCTCGCAAAAACCCTATCATAGGAAAGTAGCCAAAGTCCTGCACCTGAAAACAGATACAATATTTTTATATGATGTTTAAGTCCCCTCTGTATCAAAAAGAAGTGGACAGCAATCCTCTAGAAGTGATAACAGTGCAGCAATTAAAATCAAGACAACTAGATGTGATTTAGGAAGCTTTCTATCCAAGCAGAGGAAAACATGAGTAAGCTGGCAAGTTCACACAGAAAATCATGGATTGAATTTCCAAAAGCCCAGGCCTCAGTTCTTTCCAGAGGCTGTTAAGAGTCCAGCATCTGCTTCTTTAAAGTTATTAATAAATACATCAAGTGACACTGTTCCTATCTCAACTCAGAGCATCTTGGCAATTAAACTTCCTCCACTCAAACAGAGCACATTCCTTTCTGGGAGTTTAATCAGTCTGAATTTTTGACAAGATGTTGCTTTTTCACTATCTGTTATTTATTTCCATAATAACTTATTTATGGGAGACCTAATCAAGAGCTGAACAAAACAACAAGAAAGGAAAAAGGAAATTAAGTTAAAATATTATTACCCACAATTTTATTAAACTATTCTTTCCTAAAAATTTTCATAGTTTAGAAAAACCACAAGGTTCAGCAAATCCTATGTGGTTTAACTTTATCAGATTACTTGTTTTGAGGATTATAGTGTTGGAATTTTAAATGATCATGCTAATGTTTCTTGATTAAATCTCCTCATCATTTTTAAAAGGCTTAAATGAAGAGCCTCAGTCTACAATGCCTAAAATCTTTTTAAAAAAGAAACGTTTTCATGGACAAGGCGGTAAATAAACAAGTAAGTAACTCTCAAATATTCCTATATTAACACAGTTTCTTCAAAAATCTAAAACACAAGTAGCTCTCTCAATTGGCCAGTATTTTTCAGAAGTTAATTGTTCAGAAGAACCAGCTAAAACTGCTGGGAGAGTCTGCATTAGAAATTTGGGTGGCAGCACCGCTTTTAATTTACAATTGAGATGAATGCATGTGAAGTCTCCCATACCATGTAAAACCAGGAGACTGGACAACTGAGTTAAATGGCCCTTAATTTTAAATCTCATCATTCCTCCTCTCCCCCTCTTAGTCTGTCACTTTGACCACGCCTTCTCTGCTATTTCCAAATGACTACAGGACATTTTGACTCAGATGTTTCAGTAGTATCTTAAAACTCAGTACTTCTCACATTGAACCCTTCTTTTCCCCACAGCCTGCTCTTTCTTCTATGCTCCCTATTTCTGCTGGTGGGGTTGTCAAATCATTTTCAATTTTGTCTCTGTAACATCTTATAGATTCCTTTTCTTTTATGTCATTCCACTCCTCTATCATTGCTTATATCTTTTTCAGTATTCCCAAAGTATTAGAACTGCCTTCTGCTAAGCATTTTCCTGTCTTTCCTGATCTATTTGGTCCATTTAACACCCAGAAGGATTGCTAATTATTCTACATCTTTTAATGAACTCTTCATTTTCCTAAGGACAAAATTCTAACTTTATTCAAAGTCTCTCTTACATTATGAAACAGGTGGATGGAGGCTCCATCATTGCAAACACTCAGGAACACGGGAGGGGAAAGAAAATACAACCTAGGCAACCTGGGCACTGCGTAAGGGCACATCTCACGGCCACGCCCAAGTTCAAGGGAGTGGGGGGGTGCACCCAGCCATGTGCCTGGAAGGACGGTACTGAAGATGAGCACAGAGCTGCAGCTCACACACTTTGACAGCCAGAAATTGTCTCCAGAGCCACTACAGGAGACTCACAGTTTAACTTCGGGTAGTTCTTTACCACTATCGATGAGGATTTTGCTCCTGTTGCAAAGAGTATCATTTCTGCTATTCTGCTAATGTGGCTTTATTATAACAAATTGGGAGAGCCCTTAATAAACAAGAGACCTTATAACAGATCTGTAATTTGGAAGAAAAACAGCATCAACTAGCTAAGTACTTAATAGTTCACAATTATACGATGCTTAACTTAGTATGTGCAAGATACAAGACTGTGCATTTATTAACCTATTTAATTCCCCAAAGAGGACAAGTATTATTAACATTTTACAGAGAAGAAAATAAAGTCACAGATAAGCCAAATGACTCACCCAGGCTCACAGAGCAACTGTGTAACAGAGTAGGGATCAAAACCAGGAAGTCTGATTCCAGAGCCAGCCCTTTAAACTAAGGCAATGCACTGCTTCATTGGAAATGATTGAGCAAGTATATTTTCATGATTTATTAAGTTCATTATATGATCTGCTTCCAAGAAAGAAAAAAATGTATATGTAAAAATCAAAAGTGGAAATAAGGGCTCATTAGTCTCCTTCAAATGCAGAGATATTGAGTTCTAAATACCTTTATCCAAGAAATCTAATTATTCAATTCTTTGAGGCTGTGCTTTGCAGCTAACACATCCTGGCATGTGAACCAGGCTGAAGTCCTCATCAAACGCAGATAACACGTGGAGTTTTTAGAGTCTTGGGAACCAAATGGTTAATGACTACCCTTAATATTTCATTCAGGTGAAAACCTTTTCTCCAAGCAAATGACATAGGTATCTAGGATCTCAGAGTCCTTAGCCAAATGCCTGAGTAAATTCAAAATTATTTCTTGGAAGAAAAAAAACTCTACCCACCGACACCCTGGCAGCCCTTCCTCCAGATCGGAGTTGAATGGTCCTTTGTCAAGATCAGAGCATGAGCCAGGTTTCTGAATCTTCCAATGAGAATGCCAGGCTTTCTGTCTGCAAGCCACACACATAAAACCTATGGATGGCACCTTAATTAACAACACGGAATATCTGCACTGCAGGACTCCTGAGAGGATCCAGCCAAGAACTTACTACAGCCCAGCATTTGCAAAGAGCTCATTTGACACATTCTAAAGGACAGAGTGGCTGCCCACCCCTCTAGGTTCCTCACGTCCCATCCTTATGCTCGAGTGGCTCAAGAGATAATAATTTTTGGTGCATTTAATACCCTGAATTTTTTTCCCAAAAGCATTTTAAACACTGTTAAATTAAAGTCTAGATTTATGAATCTAGTTTTTATAGATGCCTCATAGAAAACACTCACTAATTCACGTCTCTCCAGCTCCTATTAATTTGTTGGCAAAGACTTCACATTGTACAGGAATCCTTGTATATAGATCCATAGGAAATGTTACTTTCAGAAAAAAAATTAACTTTTCTATACATTATCCAGTGCTATGTAACAAATCATCATAAAATTATCAAAATAACATATATTTATGATCTCTCAGTGTCTGCATTTCATGAATCCAGCTATAGGTTAGCAGGGTCCTCTGCTTCACAGTCTCTTAAGAAGCTCTAATCAAGGTTCTGTCAGGGCTAAGTTCTTATCTGAAGTTCAATGGGGGAAGGAGTTTCAAAGTTTGCTTACATGGCTGTCTGGTGGGATGTGGTTCCTGAGGATTGCTGGACTCCCTTGCTGGATACTGGCTGGAAGCTGCCCTAAGGTTCTTGTGATGTGGCTCTCCCCACGTGATAGTTTACTTCACTGAAACCAGCAAGAAAGAGAGCCTGCTAGCCCACAAGTCAGCAGTCACAAATTTATGTACCGCAATTATGGAAGGGACATCCCATCACCTTTGCTGTAGTCTACCAGTTAGAAGCAAATTACCAGCCCAGGTCCTGCTCAAGCAGAGGCAATCTTAGAGTCTGTGTGTCATACTTCACTAGATGAATTTTGACACATATCATTATTGTCCTTTAAATTTTGATAAACAAACTCCTGAGTTTCAGTTGTAATAATTAATTCATCCAAGTTTTCCAATTTATTTCTGTCTTACCACTAAATGTTTTCTAATCTTCCTTTAAATTTTAAATTTCCATTTGCTTTAACTGTTTTTAATACTTCGCTCTGCTAGGAAACAAATATTTTTTGGAGCAAGGTACAGTAAATACTAAGAAATTAATAATAGATGGTCACTTGGTATCTTAGTCTGAGCAGCTATAACAAAATACCACAGACTGCGTAGCTTATAAACAACAAAAATTCATTTCTCACAGTTTTGGAGACTGGACATCGGAGAAGAGGGTGCTGGTATGATAGAGTGAGGGCTTTCTTCCTGGCTGCAGACGTCTCGTTGTATCCTCCCATGGTGGGAGGGACTAGGGAGCTCTGTGACATCTCATTTAAAATAGCGTTAATTCTAGTCATGAGGGTGGAGCCCTCCCAAAGGCTCCACCTTCTAACAGTATCACTTTGGGCATTAAGTGTTGGGTGTGAATTCTCACGGGACATAAACATTCAGACCACTGCACCTGCTACTTAGATCAAGGTGTTAATAATACATTAAGGTGCTAGTACCTCACTTCAACAACATATTCAAGAAAATGTAAACAAGCAAGATTTCTGAAGAACATATCCCCTTTTTATCCCCTCTAATCAGTGGGCAATGATCAAATATTCTCTCAAGGTGAAAAAAAAAAACTGACGGAGTTTGAGTGTTGAATATCATGTTAAAGAATATTATGGTAATCACATTTTGGAGAAAAGGATAACCTATTCAATAACACGTAATCAGTACAAATCTTTCCCTGATGTTATAACACAGGTTTTGAAGTCATATGTGAATTTAAATTTAACTTAATGATTTTGCCATTTCACTTGCCTTATTTACCTTTAATTGCAGTTGTAAAGTAATTCAGCGCTTACATCTTTATGCCTTGTAGTCTATGCTCAATTTTATGCATTACTGAAAGAACTCTGTTTACCAATCAAGACAACTAATGTAAAGCACGCCTCAGTTCCAACACGGGGTAACAGTCATAAACAATTTTAATGATAACAGCAGAAATGTTTAAAATATTTGAAGTTATTTGTCTTGCCTGAACAATATGCCGAATTAGTAAAAAAAAGAAATAATTTACATTTTAGTAATTAGGCTTCTCTAATGTCTTTCATTCTTTAGTCCAGTTATAACCTGATGAATTGAAAATACATGATGTCAGTGCCTTTCAACACAACGAATATTTTCTGGCACAAACAAAACTTTAGTTTCCACGGATGGCAGTTATAAGCTTCTAGTTGTTCAGTATCTGAGCAACAAGAAAAAGGAAAAAAACCCCACTTTTTCAGCTGCTGGCTTTTTAATATGAAACATAAAGGGAAACCAATGAACGCAGCATTGATGCATGATTGCTTTCCCTGGGAGCCTGATGCGGCCTAACTGCTCTAGCACAAAGGAACATCCTTTCAAGATAATGCTACTGGCAGGTTCATGCAGAAAGGACAAGGAGGTTCAAATGGAAGTAATGCTCTCATGACTTTTATTTGTTTATATTTTTTAAATTGACGTATAGTCAGTTTCAGTGTGTCCATTTCTGGCATCCAGCACAATGTCCCAGTCATGCATATACATACATATATTTGTTTTCATATTCTTTTTCAGTAAAGGTTACTATAAGATACTGAATATAGTTTCCTGTACTACACAGAAGATACCTGCTTTTTTAAATCTATTTTTATATATATAGTGGCTAACATTTGCAAATCTCAAACTCCAAAATTTACCCCTTTCCACTCCCTTTTCCCCAGTAGCCATAAGATTGTTTACTATGTCTGCGAGTCTGTTTCTGTTTTATAGATGAGTTCATTACAGTCCTCTTTTTTCTTCTTCTTTTTTTTTTTTTTAGATTCCACATATGAGTGATACCATATGGCATTTTTCTTTCTCTTTCTGGCTTACTTCACTTAGAATGACAATCTCCAGGTCCATCCATGTTGCTGCAAATGACATTATTTTATTCTTTTCTATCACACTGGGTAGTATCCCACTGTATAACTATATCACAGCTTCTTTATCTAGTCATTTGTTGATGGATATTTAGGTTGCTTCTAGGTCTTGGCTATTGTAAATAGTGCTGCTATGAACATTGGAATGCATGCACCTTTTCAAATTAGAGTTCCCTCTGGATATATGCCCAGGAGTGGGATTGCTGGATCATATGGTAAGGCTATTTTTAGTTTTTGGGGGAATTTCCATACTGTTTTCCATACTGGCTGCACCAAACTACATTCCCAGCAACAGTGTAGGAGGGTTCCCTTTTCTCCATACCCTCTCCAGCGTTTACTGCTTGTGGACTTTTGAATGATGGCCATTCTGACTGGTGTGAGGTGATAACTCAATGTAGTTTTGATTTTCACGCCTTTTATTTAAATGGCTACAGCTTCATCTGGGAGTAAAGGGGCTCTGAACCCATCTTCTGGTTAATTCCTGGATACCTCTGTGAAATACTCAATAATTTCACTAACAGTCCTTTCTGTAGAAATAGAAAGACTTCCTGGGCCGGTCTCAACTTGGTCATAAACTCGGGAAAAAATAATTAAATTGATTTAACAGATCCCACAAAATAGATTGATTCTGCTGGAACAATACAGTCTGTGGAATTAATGAGCTCTGTGAGGGCAGAAACCAAGAGGCTTTTTTTCAGCTTTGTGTCTCCAACATTCAGGGGAACATGGAGCCCATTGTCAGTGATTTTTAGAAGTTTTCAGAAGTCAGTTAAATTTCTTTGCATCTACAAATTATGTAATGACTTCAATTTATTGTCATAAGTATACTGTTCCTGATATTCATGGGACTGGTAATTATCTACAAAGTGGCCACAAACACTGAATGAAAGCAAAGCTAAGTTATGGAGCATAAGAGTGCTTCAGAGAATGAGCGAAGTCAATAAACACCTCAGATGAACCTACTGTATGCTGGACAGACACTGTAGAATTCCATAGAAAAGGAATTTCACAAACTCAATTAACCACTAAAGTTTACAATCACATTATATTAATTACCCTCAGTGATGAAAAATCTCTTTCCAGAGATACACCATAAAACACTATATTACATTAATTTGAATGTATCTATAATTATGTCCATCCATTGTGTGTGTGTGTGTGTGTGTGTGTGTGTGTGATGTCTTAGGTAAGTTTTAAACCAGGACAGTAGCTAATTCGTAGGCAAAATTCGCAGATCAGAGCCATCTCCTCCCACCCAAAATGATTTTACTTTCAAACCTAAAGAGTAGTGCTAGGGAGACCTCTGCATGTGCCTAGTAATCTGCGTCTATAAGCAGCTTGGAATTCCAAATGACCAAGTTATTTCGGGGTTCCACTAAGTTCATTATCTGGCATGACAGACAACAATGTGTATCTCAGCCAGGCTTCAGTAAGTACAAAATGGCTAGCTAATTAATATTTTAAAAATGGATGAAGTATCTAGCAAACTCAATTAACATTATCAGAGAATCATTACTGAGGCATAGAACCAAACTTTGAAAACTCAGAAAGCAGATAATGACTCGATACATTCTACAACTAGAAATATATTTTTTTAAATACCTGGTTCTCAGTTTCTGAATCAGTAGCATGTAGTTAATTAGCATCCCAATTCAATTTTACATTAAACGTATTGGCCTTCCCCTCGTTCCTCAGAAGCACAAAATATTTTATGAGCAGCTAACTGAGAACAGAGTTGCTCAGTTCAACTTCCCCTTTCCAGAGCTCTTAAAAGCTGACTAACCATTGTAGAAACCTAAGTTACCTCCAACATGACCCCAATATCTTTTCTGACAAAATAAATATTCCACTCCTTTCATTTAATTTGTGTTACTGAGTGCCAAGTCTGTCTAAGGCACTGCTCTGAGCATCAAAAGAATATCTATTACCACTGAGTTTAAAATCAAGTGAAGGGATACAGATAGATAGTAACAAAGGAACCAAGACAGTACCTTAGGAGTCCAGAGAAAAAAGAGAGTAAGTTCAACACAGTGAAAACTCTGGGAATTTCACAGAGAACTTCATAGTTGAGATTGACCTTGAAGAGTTGTAGGCTATATTCTGATATTAAGCAGACCCAGTGAATGACTGAAATCTGTGTTATTTTCACTGATACTTCTACCCCAGAAGATCATGTTCAAGCATGCTGTCAATTGTTAGTATTCTTTTAGATGGGCTTCAAATACTTCCCACAAACCCACAGAAGACAGTAAAATTGGTGTCTTTTACAGACAACTCCTTGCTGATTGATGGAGAGGATTCAAAACCCACTTGTATTTGCTACGAACACCCTATGCTACAAAATTTATTTCAGTTGGCTTCTTGGAAGAAGGTTTCAGCCATGCAGGCTTCTAGGTACCTAACCAATGGGCTTCCTCCACTTTCCCTTAAAATATTTACAATCCATGCAGGATCAGCCTCCACTGTGGACCATCCACTGTGTCCTCCAGTAAGCACATAAGACACAATCCCTCCATAATGTCAAAGGTGCAGAACTCTTCCTTGGAAGGAGATCCCCAACGTGTTAGAGACGGTAATATGAGAATGGAGGTCCAAGCTCTAATTCTTAATCAGCCATTAACCAGTTAACTGTCCAACTTAAAGATCTGCAACCAACAATTAGAGAATGTAACTTTAAAAAGAAATGCATTACAACATCAAAAAGTATATGAAATATCTAAGAATAAATCTCACAAATGCAGAATAGCTTTATGGAGAAAAATTGTAAAATTTGATATATAATGTCAGGAAAGATTGTCTAAGTATATGGAAAGCTATATCACATTCAGAGATGAATGCTAATTCTCTTAACATTATTATATATGCAATACAATTTTAATAAAAATCATAATTAAATGTTCAATAACAGCAAGACATAGTATAGCATAAAGCACAATTCACATGGAAGAAGAGGGAAAATTAACCAGTTTTTGACAACAACAATAATAATAACAAATAGGATTATAGACTGACTATAAATATACAGTGATACAACTAGAATTGCATCAACACAGGGAGAGACCATCTAACTAATGTAATAAAATAGAGAGCCATCTATATGGAAACTTGGTTAATGTGATGGCACTACCAAAAAACATGATAAAGAAGGACAGGACATATAGCAAATGCAGCTTTAACAAATAGCTATCCATATGTTTACAAAAACAGACATTCCTTCGTATCATACACAAAACTAAACGGCAGGTAGATTAAAAACCTAAATACAAGAGGAAAACTATAAAACTTTTGGAATAAAGGAGACGATGCAAATCACAATGGAAAAAGCTAATCAACCATTAAAATTTAAAACCTCTGTATAACAAAAGATCCCAGTAAAAAATAAAAAGACAAGCCACAAACTTTGAGAAGATATCCAAAATGTATATTGCAGGTAAATCTTAGAAGTAAGAATATAGAAAATACTTCCTCGGAACAACAAAATAAAGACAAGAGCACAACAGAAAAATGCAAAAACATGAGGAAATACAAATATCCAATAAACCTGACAATACGTCTTAAATGCATTATTGACTCAGGAAATGCAAGTTAAAGATGAAACATCTTTCATAACTATCAAATTGATCAAAATGATTGATCAACTGGTCTGAAGATACCGAAAACTGATAAAGACATATAGCTAGTAGGAACTGGTACACCCCTTTGGAAGGCACTTTGGCAGTACTTAGTAAAAATGAAGATATATACCCTTGCAGACCAAGTGCTGCTAGATTTCTGTCCTAGAGAAACTGCTGCCCACGTACACAAAGCGTCATGTCCTTAGATGCTTATTGCATGGTTAGTAATACGAGAAAATTGAAAACAACTTGTCTCTCAGAGAAGCAGAAAAATCTTGGGTATGCACGTGTGTGTGTGTTTGTCTTACATTATGGTTAAAAACAATGAACTTAATCTACATGTTAAAACATGGAAACTTAAAAGAACATAGTATTGAGTGTGTAAGGCAAGTTGCAAATGGACATATTCAAGAATTACTAAATATCTGCTATGTTCCACAGCACTTCTCTATGACTTAAATTATATGAATAAATAAACCACTGACTCCCTAGTGAACCTTACATTTTCTAGCAGAACGGTAAGAATTTTTAACTCTCGGAATGTTAGCATACAATAGTACTCACCAAGTACCTTCTTTTGAAGCAATCACATATGGATTTTAGTATTAATTCACTTTGTATTCTGTAAAGGCCTACCCCATCCCTGCATCCCTGGTCCAAAGAGGTAAGTGTGTGTAATACTCTTGAGTATGCAGTTGACGGAACAGTCCTGCAATGGCAGCATTTACTGGCTGAATTAATAGAGATTAGTATCAGTATTTGCAGTTCTAGATTTTGGTTTTAGATGCTTCAAACATTTCTCATTTATAATGAAGTTCTGCTTGAAAGTTAGAGTCCTCTGCCATCATACCATTTTTAGAGTACCAGGATAATCACTGTTTTACCCAAATTCAATCATGTAACTTTCTATCAATATCATCATTTAACCAGCGGGTATTTCTAACATTCTTTAGTTCAAATGAAGCTTTATCTAGCCTTCTATCATTTTTCTATCAAATTATTATCACATTACTTTCCTGTGGTGTACAATGTAATATCATTAATATCAAATTGTAAGACATGAGGGCATATACTGATTATACACATCTACATATGTGTTGAGTTGAGATATGCATGGGAAAGATACATACCAAATTTGGGAAAGGTTTCCTCTGGACAGGAGGGAAAAGGCTAAGGTACATGGGACCCTAACAGCATCCAAAATAGTTTAGTTCTTTATAAAATAAGGGCGCTCTGAAGCAAATATAGTAAAATGTTGACATTTTAAAAAATCTGGATGCTGGGTGTATGAGTATCTGCTATAATATTTTCTGAATTGTTCTGCATATTTGAAATACATAACTCAAAATCAAAATAGATATGTTTTATTTCAAAATATTTTGCTTAAGGAGATAAATAACTATCATTATTTCCAACTTTTCACAGCACAAAACATACATCTGGAATGTCTGTAAACAAAGTAGTGTGGCATCAAACACATATTCTTTGTAAAAAAAATTATCATTTTACCATACTAAAGAAAGATTAATATTTCTAAGGATTTGACTATATATGAAAGTCACCTGGTAACAACTACATAAGAAACCTATCTCTGCTGATTCAGACGGTCTGATGATCTAGCAGGGGCTCCTGTTAGCAGACAGTTGCATTAATCATTACTGTACTGGTGCGTCTCTCATGGTAGTAACTCCAGATTTCTAATTGATTCAGTTTCCCAATATCAGCACTTCCACCCAATGATCTTTCTTTCTCTGGCTAAAGATATGACACCTTTATCATTAATGATTAATGGATGGCACAAAGACCAACAAAAACACAGGGACATGATCATCACCGGGGGTCCCATCTGGCACTAGCTACATCTCTGCTAGTTTTCTGAGCTTGCTCAGAGTCCAATTAAATTAGTCAAAAGCTGAGTTGATGAGGACGACTGTAGGGTTTAAGAACAGAGCACAGTATCTGTGGGGTGAGCGATGTTTTACCAGAAAATGGCCCATCCTTATAGATGTATTTCTACTAGCTTGAATATGCGAGCCAAGGGATGTTTTTGCATTTGGCTTCTATATTTAGATTAATGCTTTTGAAATTCATATATGTTTTAGCATGGATCAGTTCTTCATTCCCTTGTATTGCTGAATAGCATTCCATTGTATAGATATACCACAATTCACTTATATTTTTAGCAGTTAATGTACATTTGGATGTTTTCCCCTTTTCGGCCGTTATGACTAATGCTGTCACGCACTTCATACCCAAGTCTTCTTTGTGGACATGTGTTTTCACTTCTCTCGGGTAGATACCTAGGAGTGGAACTGCTGCACTGTGCAATAATTTATGTTTAACTTGTTAAGAAACTTCTAAGCTGTTTTCCAAAATGACCGCATCATTTTACATTCTCTCTAGCGATAAATATGAGTGTTTAGATTTCTATCTACATCAACATGTATCTTTTTGAATGTCAAAGTTTTTAAGCCACGACATTATTTTAGGTTTGTTGTTAGGTTTGTTGTTTAGCTTGTTACACAGTAATGTATTACAAAAGAAATTTTATGATTTATTTCCCCCCCTTTACTAAAATATGTTTCACAAAAGCATGAACCTTTATGGGCATCATTCAGTAATCTAACGCAAACACCTAGAAATTGGTGTATTAATTACACCACCATCATCTAATGATTGAATCCTCAAAACAACTACATTAAGTAGGCATGACTGCCCAACAGTACTAAGTAACCTCTGAGCTGACTTCCACCGCCTGCCATCTCTTAAAATTCAAAGTAGCAAATAAGTTCTGGGAGGTTGTATTCTGGTAATTTGGTCATCTTCAAGCAAATTATACATACATGTAAAAATTTAGATAAATGTAGAATAAGAGAACAAGGAGTCATAAATGTGTATGTATGTATTGTATATACACAAACATATACATATACACACAACTTTGCAGACATGTATGTATATTAATTTCCAGACAATCCACTGCCTCTGAAGATCTTCAACACCCCAAGCATAATTCACAGGAAAGTAAGACACATTGAAATGTCAAGTACTAAAAGAAATTCACAATAACTAACGACTGTCTGCCTCTAACCCATTTGTTAGCACCCTGTGGAGCATAAGAAAAAACACTCTAGAAAAGTCCTGAGAAATTTCAGCTGATTGGGGCCCTGCTGACAGCTCAGTGGGTATACTCAACCAGAGGTCCACGGGGACATGTATTTAAAAGCATTTTAACCTGTGCTCCTTTGATACCTAGGAGTCTAGCCCAAGGAGCACTTCCCCTCATTGCAGAGGGGGAAAAGAGAAAAGGCAGGAAGCCCAGAGGCAGCTAGAAATCACTTATGTAAAAGATTTTCCCAAGCAAATGTGTAAATAAGCTCATATTTTTGCTTGCATTACAAGCTCATATTTTTAGGAAAATGACAGCTATTCCATCTTTATTACTTTTTAATTGTTCTGTTTTTGAATTCAGAGGTAGAGAGAGGTAATTAGAGGCAATATTAAAATAATCAAAATGTAAAGAAAAAATTAAATGTCCCTACCTTGGGCTTACTGGAAAGGTCACTGTGATAAATTTAGAAAAACAGAACAAGAGGAAGTAATAAAAGTTATTTTAGGTAAACCCCCTGCCTTTAAGGAGGACTTAATCTAAACTGCTCTTAACATCTTCCAGAGAATGTTATCAATATTCATTGGCAATATAATCTACAATTGTACAACTTTCTGCAAAACATCAAGTGAAGAGAAATAGCTCAGATAATTCATTTTTTTAGTGAAATTATCCAGAGGAGCAGTGTGCAAAATTCTAGTTTAACTGGATTACTATTGTAATGTATTTGTTGGGACAAGCTGAACATTTTCTTCATGTGTCCCCTAAAACAGAAGAATAGCAGGATATGCCACCTCAAAGTATGCCACTTTGGCATTAGGATTACTTTGAGCTGAAGGCAACCGAGAAGCAGATACAAGAAAAGCTCCCTGCCTCCCCATGTTTGCCTAAAAGCAGAACATAAATTAACAAAGGTGTCCCTCCTCCCCTCTCTTGCAGGCAGAACAAGAGTTAATCACTGGAGACAACTTTAGACCCTATCAACCTAGAGATGGTACTAAAAGAATCTAAATAACAAACTTTTTTAACTTGCCTTCATCTCCATCCTTGGAAGCCTGAAACTAGTTTCTTTGGTCCTGTCATTATTTTTTCCTACAAATTTATTGTTCTTTATTAAAGATGTTATATAAGTTTGAGTTCTAAGCTACCACTTTGAGTTACTCATTTTTACCTGGCTATCTCCCATGTATACATGGGTTGCACAAGTTAATAAACTTGTTTGTTTTTCTCTTGTTAATCTTTTACTACAGGGTTCTCAGACAAGAGCTCCAAAGGGTAGAGGGAAAATTATTATTCTTCTACAAAGCACTAACTCATTAAACCTGACCTCAGGTACCCAGAAAAGTATCTACTAGCTAAATAAACTTTCCTTTGGTAGAAGGTCACTTAACACATTGGACAGAGAAGGAATTTCCATTATGGAATAGCAGCCTATCTGTAAGAATCTCATCAAAATGTGCATACAATAATCTATTGGGATACTAGACTGGAACTAAAATACAGTAGTAGTAAAAATAGTAAAACAACAAAACTGTTCAGTACTTATCACACGTCAGGTATTGCCCTAAGCTCTCATATTACTAAAATATGACAACCTTGAGAGATATCTCACATTTTAAGGAATTCAGAAAGTGTGCAAATTCATATTCGGCTCCATCTGACTTAAAACCTATATTCCTAACCACTGGCCATGTGGGACATAGCCACTGAGTTGAAGCAATAATTTAACAGCTACAGCTGTCTCAATTGCATGCTGATCAGCAAGAGGGCTCAGACCATCAGAGAGTCATTTGCACAGGAAACTATGCTCACTTATATGGTTCGCTATGGAAATCACTTTTCTAGCTTAAAAAGTATATACAATTGAGGTTTTTAGAACTTGAATCTCTAAACAGTGACTATACATAGAGGCAGAATGAAACATAAGAAGAAACAAAAAAAAATCAACATGACTAAATCCAAGAATAATAATCATTAATATTTCTTTTCCCCTTTATATTCTGGCAGGCAACCTACACTGTTATCTCTAATTCACATCAGGAACTTTCAAAGACATCTGCTTAGATCAGTTTCCCAGAAGCAGATCTTGAGATGAGGATTTGTGTGCAAATGATTTATTAAGGAATTGCCCTCAGAATCCAGGAAGGGAGAAGGAAAAGCAGGCCAGGGATATGAAAGAAACCAACCACAGGCATGATCTCAGGCAAAGCCCCCCAGAAGGTTGCTGCAGCTTGACCCACAGGGGAACGCGGGTAAATGGGTTACACTTTAGGAGCATGTCCCCCAGAACAAGGAAGCTGGCCTTCCACACACCTGCACTCAACAGTCATGAGTACAGGGATAGGGGAGATCTAGGTGAAGCTCTGAAAATACCCGTTATAGTACCTCACCCTTATTTTATAGAGGAGAGAGGAAATGGAAACTCGTGTGGTTAAGTAACTTGGACCAAGTTCCTAGGAGACTGACCCAGGTGTACTTGACTCCAATATCCAAGCTTTCCCCAGCACTCCATACTCTCATTCAACTGTTCATTCACCTGAGTTGTCTTCCATCCCTGTTCTCTGTTACTCAGGCATCATCTGGTAAATGGTAGCAAACAACAACATACTGATGGATTCCACAAAATCCTCCTGATAATTTCCTAGTTTTGCCTGTGCCAGCCTTTGCTGAGATCAGCATTTTCTGCCATCCAGTGCTTCAGGAACAGAGTGTTGTATTAACCAGAAGAGCCAGGAGGCTCCAGTTGGCTCCATAAAGCAAGTATAATAGAATATTCCATTACCAACAGTCTTGGGTTTCATGAGCCTCAGAATATTATATGGAAAAGAGTGGCATGCGGAGAAAAGCTCAGTCTTAGAAGTTGGGTGTGTAAACTGCAGAGCTGAGTTTTGAAAAATACAAAACATTTGGGAAAATATGGCAAAATATCCAGATAAACAGATTTTTTTTCCCACTTTTAAGCTTGGGTTTTGGTTCTATTCAAACCAAGCCAAAAGCTGAGACTTGATCAAAGCTGATTTTGTTCTCTTGCCACCAGTGTTCACTGGGGTTGAGCAGGTTTCTCTGTTTCTACGTTTCCTATGGTTATGTCTCCATTTACATCCTTTTCTCTAGGCAGTTTGGACACATCGCTGCTCATTTATTAATATCTTCATAAATGTAAAACCTAGGGCCCTATTTATCTAGTCATTGGAAGTCTATAAAACAGTAATGTGGAATGTAAAATATTCAGTGATTCTAAAGGGAGGAAAATTCTATATTTGACCTTATTTCCATCAGTCCATTCATCAATGACTCAAAAATATGATCAGCTTGATCATTGTACATAAATAAGGACTGAATCTCAAATGAGGGATTAAACTAAAATTACTTTAAAAGCAGGCATATCCAAGTCAATGTTTTATAAAACCTTGACTTGGATCATAATTTTGCTTGTCATCTTTTTCATAAAAGAAGATTTACACATCCTATGATAGCACTAACCTTTTCAAAGTATGGCCAGTATACTTCATATATTTAAGTAATTATGAATTATAACCCTAAATTGTGATATCTAAAAAAAATCAGAAAAAAATGTGGGAAAAGAGGAAAACTCAAATGATAGCAGAAAGTGACTTCATTCCATTTTCAAACCTTTTGTGTTTAACTCAGTAATATTAACACGTCTGGTACTTTTGGTTTAGCGGTTCTAATCTCCTTTTCCTTTGCAGATCATAAGTAGGTATATAAACAAATTAATTCATTAATTCAAAGTTATTTACTGAGTACCTACTGTCCGACAAATGTGAAATGTCTTTGGTGCATTAATGTTGTTTCAGAGATTAGGAGGGAAAGCACGGTGTGTCCCACAGTAATTCCCATTCATTCAATCATTCAACATACATTTATTAAGTATTATCTGATATTGTGACAGAGAGAAGAAATAGAATCATTGCCCTTCCTCTGAGAGCACAGGAGAGAGGGAGGGAGAGGAACCACATAGCTGTACAACAATACAACTGGAAGCATCATGATGGAAGAAGTACAGTCATGGCACAGAGGAAGAATGGAGCCATTCCGTGATCCAACAGCTGGGTCTTGAAGGACAGGGTGTGGCAGTGTGAAGGGCAGAGGTAGAAGACAGTCATCTATCTATACATTCAGGACAGAGGAAAAAGCATCTGCAAAAATAGGCAAGTACAAATAGGTAACTGCGAGTGCTTTAGCTGGGGCTTGGTGTTGAGCAAGGGGTCCAAGAGGGCATAGTTTGTCATGCTATAGAGTTTGGACTCCATCCCACAAGAAGTTGGGAACCATGATAGGTTTTAAGCAGTAGACTTCTTATATAGTTTGATCTGGAATTTTAAGAGATCATTCTGGAAGTATTACGGCAAATGGGGTGGAAGAGAGGAAGAAGAGATTGTGAGTCAGAGATAAGTGAAGAGCCAAATATAATGAAAACCTAAACCAACAATAAAAATTATAAAAACAGCAAGTATCTCCTGAGTACTCCTTATAAGCCAAACTCCACACAAAGCATTTGTTTATCTCACTGAATCTTTTTCATCAACCACACTCCCCTTCCCCTAAAGTTTACATCTTCAACGTGTGCATTTTGTAGATTAGGAAATGCAACCTAAGGTTAAGGAAACGGACCAAAGTCACACAGCTTGTACCTGACAGAGCCAAGAGTCAAGCCCAGGGAAATATCTGAGAGATTATTATGAAGCACAATCAAAGGAGATGAACAACCAATTAGATGTAGGAGACAAGGAGGAGGAGCCACAGAAAGCAGTCCTCAACTGTTCACTCCCTTTTTCCTATTGTACCAAGAACACTGGAGCACTGGGGAGTGAGGGTGGCCAATATTATACATACGAAGGCAACCTACAACCTGACATAGTTATGACTTCCATCAGACACCCTGCATGAGCAGGAAGGAACACCTGTTACACTCAGGCTGTGAATTTCCAAGCGCCACAGACTCTGCGGGAAACCTGTGCCTGTCTTGGCATAGTGATAACTCCTGTCTACCTCAAAGAAGTATCCCCACTCTGGAAGAAGCAGCAAGGGGGTCGCATAAAAATTCTTCCACAAATGCACTGAATCTGTAGGCCCCGTGAGAGATTCCTACCATTATTTGAAAAACTGACAGATGAAAATGATTCTAGCAAATTGAGTGAGGATGCCCTACACCCGTGATTGGAATGGCTTGTATTTCACATCCTTCGTACAATTTGTATCATCACACTCTTTATAGATTTAAAAAGCTAAGTAAAGCAGGAACATGTGGTATAATTTGGGGAAAAGCAACGGTGTCATGACAGTGAGTGATTTAAAACCGCCAGCAGCAGCGTGTACCTTCTGTACGGTTTTTGTCCCCGTATACTAGGTGAGTGCGGGGGCTTTGATGTCTATGTATTTTTTGAGAAATAATTTCTTTAAGAGTTGAGAATGTCCCATCAATTAACAAATGCTACTGAAGTCAATTTATTCCACAGGATTATAAAAGGAAAATTAAAACACCAATGGACAGTTAGAACACTTTCCTCCATAAACCCACATCACCATGTAGAAACTGCTACAGTTTCACTCATAAACCTAGCCTTAATTCACAAACATGTTCCTCTCCTGGCCTAATGAGAAATTATTTTTTTCCATATAAAAGGAATTTTTAAAAGCCAGACTCTTTCTAAACCACCACCAACATGTACCTTAAGGACAATTACTTAGTTATAGACTCACAAAATATGAGAATTATAAGGGACCACAGGAAGCATCCTGACTACTATTTCCAAATTAAGTTACATGAGAGGACTCAGCAAGATGTTTTTTTTTCCCCCATGAATAAAGGATGCACTTGTCAAATGTTTGGGAAATCGGGTTATACCAAAATCAACGTATTTCTTTACTAATACCATATTAAAATATATTTTAATATGATAATTGGCAAGGTGAATTTCCAAGATGATTCTAATATAGCCAGAGATTTTTACCTAAATTTGTTTTAATGTGGAACTTTTAATTCTAGGAATAATTATCAATATCAGTCTTCCCCGGAGCACAGTTTAGGTGATTAATTTAATTTTATTTCCTCATTTTACACATAACACTGAGGGATGGAAAGGATAAGTGAAGCTCCTTAGGGTCATAAAATTTAACACCGACAGAGCCCGGTCAAGAAAACTGTTTTATAAATCCTTCACCCAGCTCCGATTTTTCTGCTTTGCTTTCACCTTTCGCATGTTTGACATGTGCGTTATTTTCCCTTGGACACATTACATGGGCATTAAAGTGACAAGGGCTGAATCAATCACGATCACAGTGAGAAAACACTAACCACGGCTTCTGTTCCTGTGTCCCCACCACGTACCAGACAAAACCCAGGGACTCTGGCTTCCTGGCTTGCCTTCTCACAGTAACACTGAAGACTCTTGAGGGACATACTGTTCTCTCCATTTCACAGTTGAGGAAGATGCTTCCAGGCACTTGTCACTGGTCACGCAGCTTTAAAGTCTGGCTGGCTCAAATCCCCTGCTTTCGGCACCTGACCACTCCACCCTTCATGTCAGAAAAAGCAATGCTCTTCAAAGAACTCACCATGAAGCTGTTTCCAGACTAAATGCTGCAGAAGTGAAAAGTGGGTGTGCTTCCTGAAATAGCCCTTCTCTCTTTCACTGCAGATCCCTGGAATCCATCAAACATTGACTTTTCCACAGTATGAAACCCCCCCTACATCGGACCACTTTTGTCCTCTATTAGATTTCTGGTTTTGAAACCTAATGATCCAAGATATTTTTGCAATTGAAAATGTTAAAAATGATCACTGAAGCATATTCTAATCATTACATTCTATCAAAAGTAGCCAAGATATTCTAGGTAAAATTTAAGCCAAAGCTACTGAAAATGACTTTAGCTAAAGTGACTAAAGTAACTGAAATAGAGTCTAATCAACACAATAAAAGTATTTTAGAGTTTGAACAGAGAGGGCCAATTTGACGTGGTTCTACCTTAGACAAAGAATCCACTGATCCAACGTTTCCTAGTGGAGTAAAATTAATTCACCATGGTTCCTCCAAATAGTGTATATACCTATGAGAACCACAGATTTAGAATTAAATGCGTTCCAATCTGGGTCAAAACCAAACTCCCACTTAACTACCTACATTATAACAAAGTCACAAATTTAGATCACACGCTACAATCAACAACATAATATTAGTCACAGCAGCTTTCAAAAATGTGCTAGCACACCAAAACATATAAAATATCTATCCATCAGTCTTCTTTGAAACCAGACAAAAATAAGGAGAAAAAAATTGCTTGTCTCTTACTTTCTTTACTGATGAACGTTAAAGAGAGGAATGCTAAGGTCTTGAAGCATCCATTAGATATTAAATGGAAATAATTTGCTGACATTTGCTATTTTGTTTCTGAGTTGCAGCTTTATGAATAATAAGCCTGATCCCAGCAGCAAGGGCAGGGATGTGACTGACACCAATAGTGATAAAAATATTGCCCACTGAGGTTTGTCGACGCTTCTTGCTTGTGGCAGCTTGAGGAGATCCCCTGACAATGATTCATGGCTTGAAGCTCAGAACCATCTGCTCTCTTGGAGAGTTCCTCAGCCAAGGTGAAGAGGGGAGTTTTCACAGCTGTATTCTTTTTCCTTCCGAAGTCTGTGCAAAAGCATCCAACAAACCACAAAAATCTGGCACTGATTGGAATATGGCACACATTATCCTCCATATGTTCTCGTTTCAATGGACTCTTTGTACAGTAACTATCGCCATTTCTTTCCTCTCTCCACATTGTGAAGTGTCAGTTTTTCTCACTCTATAAAGTTTCTAATATCCTTTGCATTCTGGGCAGTTCAGTTACTTGCCCATCTCTACTTTAATGCAAAGCATTTTTCCTATTGATAAAATTTCAAGAGTGTAACTGCATTTCAGGTTAAATTATTTATTTAATATTTAAGGAAGTCAAGGCAAAGTGTTTAGCTGATCACACTAAAGTCACATTACTCATCAATAAAAGAATTAGGACTTGACCACTTGTTACCCAAAATTCTGACCAGAGTTCATTATTCTACCCAAGAAAAACTCAGTGTCTCTGTTACTCTCACTTAGATTGCTTAATGAGGAATAGTTTTTGGTTAATTTGTTATTTAAAAATCACAGGAAATATGTCAGATGAACCAAATTAACTTCAATTTATATCAAACCAATATGAAAACAAATATATGTAATCAAAAAGGCCATTTTTCTTTCTTATGTAGAAAAAGACACTTTTAAAACTAAAGGTAAACATTAGCTTTACATATCTTCACCTCATATCTAAAATGTGATTCCAAATAAGGTCTACGTAAATCTAGCATATGTAAATTAGATGGTTATATTATAGAGACAAGTGTATTGTTATCTATAGATACCAAGTGAACTATTACAGAATTCAAATCCCTGCGACTAGACAGCGGGTATGGTTAAATCTCAGTCTTTCAGGGGTGAGTAGGTAGAGGATGCTCCACTTTGGGGAGAGTGGGTATGGAGTTACTGCTAGAAGATACGGAGAAGAACAAGCAACTGAAAGACTCATTCTCATAAGCCATATACAAGAAGCTACAGCTACCACGGGTGTGCCTTCCTCATGATGCAGGTAAGAAGCTCAAAAGATCCGGTGGAAACTTGCCTTGGCTCAAAACTGATAAACTCTCTTCTTTCACATTCCATTGACCACAGTAAGCCCCCTAGCGAAGACCAACATCAACTGGGTGAACTGAGCCATGAAAATGGACTTGGAAAGAAGAAAGAACCAAGAGCTAATAATTCACCCCATCACTTGTGCAGGGACAACAGCTCCTTCAGTGAAATGGTGGAAGCAAAAGTCAGATTTGAGTGTATTTTAAAAAGAATGGGAGGAAAAGCAGTAGGAAACGTTTTCAAGGAGTTTGTCCTAAAAGACAGCAAGAGTGAGGGCAGGAGCAGGAACGGGTAGAAGTCTTGTTTGGAGGAGTGTCTTGTTTTAACAACAAGTGGAAAAAAGGTCAGCTGCTTCTGTGCTGATGAAAATGATCCAAAGACAGTGAAAAGTAATTATGTAGGAGAGAGGAGGCAGGAATTTCCTGTGCAATGTCCTTGACTAAGCAAGAATGTAAAAGGACTGGCAGAAAAGAGGATAGGTTAGCCATTGAAGAAAGGATGGGAACTTTATCTATGGTGGGAAAAACAAAATATGTCCCAATGCAGGCAGTTGGTCCAAAGTGGTGATGAAAGCTTGTGAAAGGTCTCTTCCAATAGAACTAGAAGCAAAGGTCATTAGCTGAGACTAAGGATCAGACATGAAATGTTGAAGGTTTGAGCAAGCAAGAAAAAATAGAAATTTTTTATCATAGAGAATTAGCAAATGAAGAAACAGAGAAATATAATAGGATTATCAATGTCTTTTGATAGTGAAGAATTATTAATAATCTAAATATGCATATAGAAGTTATTGTTGAAATAAAAATTACAAGGGGTTTTAGCTCTAACATGTGAAGAACTCAGAAGTCATCACTCCCATCCTTAAGACAAGAAATAACTGAACAGGCTGAAATTTAACAACTTCTCTTGGACTCATCAGAGACTTAAGGTCATAGAGAAAACAGAAACCCCAATATCTGGAGAGACAGGCAAATACAGAGAATCACAGTGTTCTATAAACATTAAGTGTTCATAAACTTGACACCAAAGCTATATACTGACAGAACACTTAAATGGTAATTTTGACAAATTGCCTGAAATTGAGCATGGTCTACTTTGGGACTGAGAACTCTTAGGGGCTAGTATTACAGATTCCCATATGTTCAGAGGTCTTATCTCTGGGGATCCCACAGTTCCTCACAGTAAAGTTTGAAGAAAAATTCTCTTGTGTTTATGGCATGAGAAAGAGATAAGTATTCATTTTGATACATATTCAGAGCACTCACTATAATAAAGGCCTGCTATCCAAGGTAAGAGACTTTACAAAATCCTTCTGTAATCTGGGGAAAGGGCAGTTATTCAATCCCAGTCTCCTCTAGCATTCCTGTGTCACTTACAGGGGGAAAAAGTTAAGACACACTTAAGAAGTTCACAGCCTAGGGATACATGCTCATTAAAAAACTGAGGTTTAATCATAATTTTGCATAATTCTTTCCCTCCTGCACACCTTACCACAATGCCAACAGATCTTCAGTATAATAATAGCAGAACACAGCTAACTGAGCTACAATACACAAACTTTACTTATGAAGGGGTTCTTAGGGAAACCCAAAGACAATAAATAAAGAAAATAATGACACTAGAGGAAATAGAAGTGTTTGGCACTTACAGCATCAAACATTAAGAGTCTCATGCTCTACAGACTGAGCTAGTAGGGCAACTACAGCATCAGTCATTAAACACAGCCCCACTTATATCCAGATTAATATAACCCAACAAAAGGCCTATTTACCAGAATTCCTATTACCCACTACATCATGTCCAGCTTTCAACAAAAAATTACAAGGCATGGTAAAAGACAAGGAAAAACACAGCCTGAGGAAACAAAGTATGCACTGGAAACAGTCTCAAATATGATACAGATTTTGGAATCATCAAATAGGGAATTTTAAATCACAATGATTCATACATTAAGAGCTCTAATGGAAAAAGTGGACAACATGCAAAATAGATGATAATAAATGCAAAGATGTGGAAACTCCAAGACAGACACAAAAGAAATGCTCAAAATCAAAAAGACTGAAAGGTAGATGAAGAATATTCTTGATGTGTCTACTCATCAGTAGACACATGGCCAAAGAATCAGTAAGCTTGAAGATACATCAATAGAAGCTTCTCAAACTGAAACACAAAGAGAAAAAAGAATGAAATAGAACATCAAAGAAAAATGAAAACATTTAAAATGCAGTAACATATGCCAGTTAGAATAATAGAAGCAAAAGAATTGATCTACTAGGTAATTGTTTCATTGAATAAATAATAATAAGGCACTGGGGGATCATAGAATATGTATAAGTTTAAAAATGGCATGTATCTGTATCTCATTTCTTTTGATGGCTCAGTAATATTCCACTATATGTATATACCACAATTTGTCCATTCATTAACTATTGAACACTTGAATTGTTCCTATCTTTTGGCTATTGTGAACAACGCTGCTGTGAACACATGTACATGTATTTATTTGAACAACTGTTTTCAATTCTTTGAGATATGTACCTGGATTATGAGAAAAAATATATATAAATAATGTGTTCCATGCTACTTGCACTACACTAGAAACAGTGTAGTGTTATTTGAAAGTGAACTTAGATTAGTTGTGAACGTATGTTGCAAACTCTGCTGCAATCATTAAAACAATTTTTTAATAATGTATAATTTATATGGTAAGAGGGGAGAGAAAATGGAATCCTATGGAATGCTCAATCCAAACTAGAGATGGCAGAGAAAGAAGGGAAGATTGTATAAACCAAAAGAAGAAGAGGGTGAAGTGAGGACAAAAGAAACAAAGAACAAGTGCAAAACATAGAAAACAATCACAAACATGGTAGATATTAATCCAGATATATCAATAATAACTTTAAATATAAATGGTCTAAATATACCTATTAAAAGACAGGGATTGTCAGAATGGGTTAAAAAAATAAGACTCAACTATATGCTGTCTTTAAATATACAGTCATAGATAGGTTAAAAGTAAAGGGAAGGGCTGACAGTTCCTCAGAAAGTTAAACACAGCATCACAATATGATCCACGAATTCCTCTCTGTCTTGGTCCCTGAGGGTAGCTATAACAGAATGCCACAGATTGTGTGACTTATAAACAGCAGAAATTTATTTTACACAGTTCTGGAGGCTGGGAAGTCCAAGATCAGGGTGTTTACAGGTTGTTGTCTTTTTGCTGTGTCCCCAAATGGTTGAAGAAACAAGAGAGCTCTCAGGGGCCTCTCTTCTAAGGGTAGTAATCCTATCCATTAGGGCTGTCCTTGTGATCTAATCACCTCCCAAAGGCCCCACCTCCAAATACCAACACATGGGAGACTGGATTTCAGTATGAATTTTGGGAGGACATAAACATTCAGTTTATAAAACACTCCTAAGTATACACCCCAAAGAGTTGAAATCAGGTACTCAAACAAATACATGTACATGCATGTTCATGGCAGCACTATTAACCATAGTCAAAAGGTAGAAACAACCCAAATGTTCATGAATAAACTGTGATATAGATATATATATATATAAAGTAGAATATCATTTAGTCATAGAAAGGAATGAAGAAATGATATGTGCTACAATGAGGAAGAATTTTTAAAAAAAACATGCAATGTAAAAGAAGCTGGAGACAAAAGTTTATAGATTTTATAATTCCATTTATTCCAAACAGGTAAATCTGTAAATAAACAGATTGGTGGTTGGCAGGGGATAGGGAAGTAGGGATAATGATGGAGTAACTGCTTAACAGATGGGGTGGTTTCCTTTGTGGTGGTGAAAACACTTTAGAATTAGATGGTGGATGGTGGTGGTTGCACAATATTGTGGATGTACTAAATGCCACTGAATTGTTCCCATTAAAATGGTTAGTGTATGTTATGTGAATTTCACTTCAATTTAAAAAAAAAAGACACATTTGAAAAAAAGAAGTAAAGGAATGGAGAAAGGTGTGCCTTGCTAAAACTAATCAATAGAAAGTTTGAGTAGCTAAATTAATTTCAAAGTAGACTTCAGACAAGGAAAGTTTTCAGGGTTAAAGAGGGGCATTGACATAATAATAAAGTTGTCAATTCTCCCGGAAGACTTAATCTTTAATGTGTATGCACCTAACAACAGAGCACAAAAACACATGTGGCAAAAACTGGTAGAATGTCAAGGAGAAATAGACAAATCAACAACTATAGTTGAACATGTCACACTACTTTTTTTTTTTGTAATTAATAGATGCAGCAAGCAGAAAATCAGCAGGGATATAGTTGAATGAACAGCACCATCAATCAATCTGATCTAATTGATGTTTATAAAATACTTCATATTTTATAATATGAACAGTTTTACAATTTGAATACGACAGCTGAAGGAAGGAAGGGTGGGAGGAAGGAAGGAAAAAAATCATTTCAAGGCTCATGATACCATTTCTAGTATTTTTGGATTAACATTTAAAGTGTTAAATATTCCAGAGTTATCCCAAAGATCCACAATGTGGAACAGAGATAATAATACCTACATTAGAGAGAACTAATTTTTCCGGTCTTCTTGTTTACACTTCCATAAGGAAACTATTAATATAACACTTCCAGCCTCCTTCTCCACATCTTACTCTCCTCATCAAAGAGGACTGACTCACTGAATCCTGAGCTTGGGAGAAACTTGATCCAAGACCCTTTACAGTCCCAGCAATCTCCTCCTTCTCCCCCACATGGTGAGTGCCTGCCCCCTGGATGTAAGTACTTAAGTTGCTCTCTCCATGCCTGCTTTGGTAAGTCTAATTATTTAATGAAAGTATTAGGAAACTCATTTGACCGCAGATCAATGTCACGAGGCCTGATTCAGCTCTGCTGACAATAAAAAGTATATTTTGACACCCTTCAATCTGGTAACTGCGTAGGTATCAATAGGTTCAGTACTTCTGGGGAAAAGCGTATGATTTACTGGCCCCTCAGACCTCCAACAGCTACCCAATAGGGCTGTAAGGAGAGTGCAATCAGATGACATTTACAACTGTCTTCAACGTCTGACCTCCAGATCAAGAGAATAAATGCTTGTCATTTTATGCTACCATGTTTGTGGTAATTTCTTACAGCAGCAATGGGGAAGAAGTACAGAGCCCACTGCTGGTAACAGGTGAGAACTGCAAATACGAAACACTTCCTTCACCAACCCAAGTCACGTGGCCAGCTCTTTCTCTTCCAGCCCACCTCACCTCCCTCCGCCTGATTTTCTATTCCCTCAGCTCAAAATGAAGACTTGAGAAGAGAAATGTAAAATATATGTGTGTGTAATCTCATAAGCCCCAGAGTTTGTTAAATGAGATAGTTTGTTAATACAAAAGAACTCAGTTAATTGACTGTCTTTCTGAAACGCGGTACACTAACAGAGCCAATGCCAGAGAACCCCTGGCCTGTTACCTTCAGGAAGGGAGGATGCAGTTAACTAGTCCTGTAAGGCTAATTCCCTGGGGCTAGTTTTAAACTTCCGCACCTGAATGGGACATCAGTCCATACACTAACCAACATTCAGGCAGTAATTTTTAGGGACAAATAAAATAAAGAATTTTTTTCAGAGTTTAAGCCTTACTAGGCCCAACTCTTGCTCCTTTATTATAGTTTTTAAGTAACTCCTTTTCTCTCAGATCCATTTCAAGAAACATGGAAAAATTAAAAACAAATACCTTTTCCTTATATTCCTTACATTAAAAAGTTGAGATTTTCCTCTAGCAATCTTGAAAATCAATCCACTTAAAAATGTAATAGAACCATCTTTAACTCATACTTATGAGGTCAACAGCCAAATTTGGTGATGTGTTGGTAGTCCAGCTCTCTAGAAAAATGGAGGAGGAGGAGGATGACCTCTGATTTATAACAATTTCCAGTTTCCAAGCTGATATAAATACTCCCTCCATGGCCAATTTCAAGTTATTAATAGTTTAACACCCAGCTCATGAAATTTCTGAATTTTTTTCAGCCACCCTTATGGGCCAGTCAGTTCCAGCACACCACTGCAAAACATCAAATTGTATGTAATTATTAATGGCACTAAGATTGGTCTCTCTCAGTTGCCTTTGGATATCAAAAGACAAAGAAAAAAATAAGAAAAAAGTAGTGAAATATGAAATGCATCTTTATTTTATTTTTGGTTTAGGATTTTCCAATACAAACAGAGAAGAAAAGAGCAGAGACGAGATACCAGATTAAGTTCCTGAATACAACTTCAGAATGAAAGAACAACTTTAATTACCCTAATTAGACTAACCTCTGTCTATGATCCAAGAACCTAATGCATCACCTATTCTAACAAGAAATTAAAGAACTAGAAGAGACAGTGAAATATGAATAATTGAGAGGAGCTGATGAAGTTGAGTCCTAATTCATCACAGAGAAAAAAAAGAGTCCTCTTAGGGTGTATTGAGAAGGAACTCAGATGGTACAAACTGCTATTTAATCTATTTCACTTTTAGTACTAAGAGTTTCTAATTCTCCTTGCAAAAACCTGTAGCTACCTTGGACAGAATCAAATCCCTGTCCTCCAAGGATGGCAGTTAAAAGAAAATCTTCAGATAGCAAGGGGCTGCTATGTTTTATAGACCCTACTCTATGGCACAAATTATTATGTCTGGTGTTCATGTTTCTGTGTGTTAACTGACCCTCTCCCTAAATCACAATGTCATAGTTGGCTGAGCTTCTGCATTTAAACCAAGCTTTACTAATGATTTGGGCTCACAGAGACAACTCCAGAAAGGCAAGTATTCCTAACTGATCTGACAACAAATGGTGCTTCTCCCAGGAGCCCACTCAGCCCAGCCCACTCTCATGGGGTCCAACTCCCAGCAAACTCCATGTGGCAGAGACTCTCTTTCCCCTATCACCAGAGCTCATTCTTGGTCATATCATACATCCTTAGAGTCCAAATCCAAGAAAGGACTGCTTTTGAAATACTTCTCTCTCCTGTTTGAGGCTTTTCTGTCCTAGGATCTGCCTCTACCCAAGACGACTGACATCAGAAATATCTCCTTCTCTCTGGCAATCCTTATCCACAGGAGTGTGGCTCAGACCTGGTTTCTACCATAACCACCACATCAGGAAGCTGTTAAGATGGTTAAGATGTCATTTCGCTGTGCATCTCAATGAGGTATCAATGATGTTGAGATCCTCTCTGTTCCTTGTGGCTACTTCCTTTTGGAGATTCCTGCCTTAGTTTTGGATCGTCCTCCATTATTTTAAAACCCATTTGTTTAATGTATGTTCTCTAAGAAGCCCCTCTCATCCAGCCGACTATTGGGGGTAAACAGCATAATACCTTGATCACATTACTATGGGAGTGGGGGTCTTGGCAGCTGCACGTGTGACTTTGGTTTAATTCAGAAGACTAAAACTCTAAACAGGAGTACTGACAGCCAGGAACAGAGATGGGATAGGCAGAGGGCTCCTGTAAAGATTCATAAAAGGCTCAGCATTCTCAACTTACATTTCAAAGAGAAAATGACTTGGACATTGGTTTAGGGTGGAGGAAGAGGATTACAGGTTCAGTTTGGTTTAAAAATATAAAGTATAAGCTCTTTGGAAATGCTCTTCTCCTAAAGTAATACTAAGTAAGTCAGTTTGATCCTATTTTTTCTCTGATTCTTTAATAGGAAGTAAAGTATCGATTCCGATTTCAGCTAAAGGAACATTAGAGTTATGGCATGAAGAAATTTATGGAAAGATGGAAGAAGCACAAGACCGTAAGAAAAAATTAAATCTTTTCAAAGATAACAGGGAAAAAGTAGTGCTCGGGCCAAGGAAGAGAACCATTACATAAACTCAGGAACTCCAACGGTATATTAAGGGATAAAATATAACTATTCCAATACAGGCATCATTTCTTATATTTACCTTGTAGGACAGAGTGGGGAAATAGCTCACCACACCGATATGAAACTGCTCAGAATCTCAGAAGTCACAGCCAAAAGTAATATTTTTATGGAATGTAAAAATCCTCACTGCCTGCACTATCAAGACTACAACTGCACTTGACATCACCAACTGCCAATTTGCATGGAAATCTACTCCTCTGCTGTTGCAAAAGAAGCCCTGCTTATTTTCCATCTGTATCTGAGTTGCCTCCTTGCAGTCAATCAAATTAAAATAAGGACACTGGCCACAATCCAAAACAGAACACACAACTATTAAATGTTTTTGTAATATAGTGACATGCAATACTTGCTAAGCTCTTAGTGAGAGCACCCCCAAAGAACTCTGTTAGAGGATCTCGATGGTGCTGTTCATCCAACTATATCCCTACTGATTTTCTGCTTGCTGCATCTATTAATTACAAAAAAAAGTGGTGTGACATGTTCAACTATAGTTGTTGATTTGTCTGTTTCTCCTTGACGTTCTACTGGTTTTTGCCTCATGCGTTTTTGTGCCCTGTTGTTAGGTACATACACTATTATTTAAAACCAACATCCACTTTCACACAGATCCCTAAAATCTGCCTTTTTATTGTTAAAACCTCCTTCAGTCATTAAACGCATTGCCCTATGCAATGCATCCAGTATTGTACTGACACCATAGCAAGTGTTGACTAAACGCCAACACCTCTCGTGTGAACTTTGGGTGTAGATGCCAGGGTATCTTGGGATAAATGCTGTGCTGAGGAAGGAATCCTCAACTTTTCAAATAAAGTTCATTTTACTCTAAAGCTTCTTACAAGGGAAGTTACAAGGGAAAGCATCTCAGCAGAATTGAGCAGTGATATACTTGCATTTCCTAATGGCAGTTCTAGAACATTAGGTACATAGTCTCATCCTCATTATGAGCACAATCTCCTATAATCTTTCATCTGCCTAAGAAACCCGCATTAGTGTGATGGCTGAATAATGTAACACTAAATCCTTTTGGCCAGTGAAACTCATTCTCACTGCTCTTAAATACCCGTTTTACACTCTGTAGTGAAAAACCAAAGTTAAGGTTTTATTTGACTGTTAACAGAAGGTTCTGTGAGTGTATGTGCATGTGTTTTAGATGGACATACAGAGGCAGATAGATGATAGATAGATGACAGATAGGCAGGCAGGCAGGCAGGCGGGTAGGCAATTATCAGAATAACCTTACAAAGTTATCTGGTCAAGCACCATGCCTCTGAATTGTTAGATATTATCACCTGTTTTCTTGTAGACTTTAACTGTTTGCTCAAGGTAATAACGCTAGTAGAAAACAGTAGGAACCCAGATCTGCTTCTTGATACAAATTTGTTTTCATCACTAATATATTTTATGTATATTATGTATAGTAAAGTTGCAAAAATAGTTCAGAGTTCTCACATATCTTTCACCCAGCTTCCCCTAATTTTAACATCTTGTATAACCATCACACAATTATCAAAACTAAGAAGTTAGTATTGGAGCAATACCATGAAATAAGCTACAGATACCACCAGCTTTCCACTAACGTCTTTTTCTGCTCCAGGACCCAACCAAGATTCCACATTGTATTTGGTTTTCCCTTCTAGGTCTTTATTTTTTTTTAATTTGACCAATATTTTATTTGATATAGATCTGTTTAGGTTTTTTTTAATTGAAGTATAGTTGATTTATAATATTCTATTAGCTTCAGATGTACAGCTGAGTGATTCAATATTTTTATAGATTATATTCCATTCTAAGTTATTAAGAAATATTGGCTATAGTCCCTCTCCTGGGTCTTTTCAATCTGTGCGATGCCAGAACCACTTAGTAAAAGAAATCTGATATCTTGAGAGGACTGATTATCGAACATAGTGCCCCAAATAAGCTAAGTATCAATTAGTGATAATATCCTGGAGCCATCATATTCGTTCTCATTTTAGACTTCATAATGGTCATTGCATATCTTTTTTTCTTTCTATATTCTAAACTGGCACTATCTGAAATTTACATGTCCCTCTTCCTCCCATAATTTGCCCGTTTTTACAACTGTGAATGTAAGATTTGGAAATTCTGTCTCTAAGTCAAAAGAAGGATCAGGATGGACAACAGAGTAAGAAGAAAACTTGATCATTTACCTAAATCTGTGTAACCATCGGGCAATCGCTGATGCTCTCTGGATGTCCATTTCTTTTTCTGTAAAATTGAAAGCAGTGATGCCTACTTCTCAGTGTTACTGTAAGGACTGAACATAAAGCTCCAAGCCCAGGGTTTGGAATATGATTATGCTTACCTCCTACCCAGGGGACACCTGACAGTGTTTGGAGACATCGTCGGCTGTCACACCTCTGAGGAAGTACTACTGGCATCTGGTTGGATAGAGACCAGGGATGATGCTAAAGATCCTACAACGCATAGGTCAGTCCCCCCAGATCAAATGATTATCTGACCCCAAATGTCTACAGTGCCAAGGTTGAGAAATTGTGTTCTAAATGATGAGACCCATTTTTCTGATCCTGGCCCAGGGACACAGGTAAATTGAAGTTCATAGTGAAGCAAAACAGATTTCATAAAGTCCAATCCATTCAAACACCAACAACAAACCAAAGGTCTACCTTTCCATTTTAAAAGTGAAGTTAAGATTCGAAGCCAAAAGCTACAAACTCGAACCCTCTCTCTGTAAACTGAGGTCTTAATAGTCAATACTGCTGTGTCACACCTGTCTTCCCCCTCTGGCTTTACCTGACCTCACACCACAAGCCAAAGACGGAATGTATGAAAACCACACACACTAACCTTCCCTTAAATTAAGGGCAGGAAGTGCGAAATGTTTGCTTGCAAGCTCACTTACTTGCGTCAGAGAGCTGAGGGTAGAGGTTGTGGCCAAAACTCGCTTTCACTCTTCCATCATACTTGTCATTTGAGAAACTCTCAACACGATTATTGCCTTTCCCAGTTACCTTTCTTCAGGAGTATCTGTTAGGAGCCCAGTTCATTTTCTCCTTGTTAGAAGGCCACATCCTTTCAACTCTCTGGAAAAGGAGTAACCAAGCAGGAGATTTAATAATCAGAAGAGAAAAGGCAGTTTCCTCAGATTTAACAAAAGTGAAAGATGAAATATTTTCTATTATTATTTTCGAGTATCAAAGAACATCATGGGGAAAGTGATCACGAGAAAGCTATTCACCTTATTTTCACTGCAGAATCATGTGGCAGCCCAAACACTGCAGTGAATATTAAACCTGACAAATTGGGTTGTCACCAGGATGCCAGGTACCTTAAAATAACTGAGATGTATAAAGGTATTTGTATTTGTATTGCCTGCATGGTCAGGGAAGCTTGTGACATTGTAATTTCCAAAAACAGATCATCTTGCGTCTTCATGGGAGCTGGCAAGAGAGGAGCTTGAATGCAAGTCAAAACCTCTGATAATACTACTAATAATGATAACAATAGCAATTAATAAAAATAATTACAGTGCTAAGGATTTTTGAGGATTCAGTATGTACCAGGCACGAGGCTCAGGCTTTTTGCACACCTTACCCCATCCTCATTATGCGGTACTTATAAGCTATCACCATCTGCAATTTAACAACAGGGAAACTGAGGCAAAACGTCACAGCGCTAATAAATGGTGGATTCAGGACTCGAAACCACAGCTGTAAGTCAGTACATCACACTGTACACTTAACGACTAAAACCTGGGTGCAATCAAACCACCTTTATCTTTATTTTATTAATTTGAACAAAGCAAGAAAAGAGATTGGGACTAAGATCATTTGTGCTTAGCAAACCACCTCCCCGTGAGGAGTGCAAGGTAATTTACTCACTCTTTCAAAAACCAATTTCAAGTACTTAATATGTGCAAGGCACTGTCTTGGAAATAGAGATACAAAGATAAATCAAGTAAGAGATTATGGTCTCCAAGAACTTAAAGTGTAGCATAAGAGATTTAAAAAAGAGATGTTTCAGGAAGTTGAAGAGAGGGAAGATCCCTTCTTTAGAGCAGTAGCCATACTGCTTAATTCATAGTAGGTAATGAATGAATGGGCAATCAAAGGCAGTGTTTAAAATGGTCCTCAATGCATAGCTAGGATTCATGTGAAAAAGGGAGAGATGAAAACATTCAGAGCTAATACAGGGAATTAACAGTATAAACACCACTGAGTTTATTAATCAATGGTGTACAAATGAAAAAAAAATTTTTTCCTTCATACAAAAATAGACCTTTTTTGCAGAAAATTCAAACAATAGAGTAAGATATGAAGAAGTGGAAAAAGTCACACAGGGGGCCATCTGTACGGAATAAGTGTACCACTAAGTCTGAGTTAAATCAATTTTCTTCATCCAATGTCCATTTATTAAACATTGGGCACAGTTTTTTTATTTTAAATTCTTTTGTTTGTTTTTTGGGGGGAAGGTAATTTGTTTGTTTGTTTGTTTGTTTTAAATGGAGGTACTGGGAGATTGAACCCAGGACCTCATGCATGCTAAGCACATGCTCTACCACTGAGCTATACCCTCCCCCTAGGCACAGTTTCATGGCTCTGTTGTCACTATGTTTTTTCAGGGAGACACTCATGTTTATTATATAGATGAGAACAAAGATATTTACTGAATCTCAGACCATGCAATAAACCACTGAAACAAACAAAAAAATGAAAGAGCCAATGCTTGGAAAAACATTACATGGGGACTTGAATGAAAAAAAATTTAATTTTTCATCATTTTTCTTAGGAATAAAGACATGCCCTCAAAAACTAGACCTCTGGCTGTGGTTGCCCTGCACTCTGCCGTTTCTATTTTAAACAAAGGCTAATCAGAAAAAAAATGTATCTCTCCTTCTTATGGAAATAGGAATGCTGGAAAAAAAAGTCTGTCTTAAACCCTTAATACAGCACTTGCCCTAAAAAAACATGGATCTATTTTTCATCCTACTCATCCACACTCAATTCAACTTCAACAAGCTTTGATAGAGACACAAAGAGTTAGGGCTTTAATAATAGGATTATGCTTCTTTAGGAGCCCTTACCTTCAAAATTAAACTCTCAATTCTGTGTAAATTTTTAAAGTAAAATTTATAGCATAAAATATTTTCAGACGAAACTGGAAGGGCGATGATATAGGCGGACATGACAGTTAGGGCTGTCCAAAACACCATCTGGCTGATCCATTTGCAAGTGGCACATTTAATATCTTGACCACAACTGTTGAACTGGTTTGAGGGACTGGTTCATCCACAGGGTCTGCTTAGTGCTGTGCACTTCTTCAGCAAGTGTATGAAAAGCAACACCTTCTATTGTCCTTCTGGGGGTGTTCAAAAGGATCGACCAGCACTTTCAGTGTTTACAATGTCACCACAGTCAAGAAACCAATGTGACACATGAGACTTAAATAAGGTGATATTCCATCAGACCCACACTGCCCACAGTTGTCACCTTCCACTTGATGAAACCTACTGACAATGAGATGGAGAACACAGTGGTGTGTATACCTTTACAATGTATCTAAACCCATATCCAGGCAGAACATCCACGTGTAGCATCACTTGAACTCCACATCCTCTCACTGCCCTTTTTTTCCTAATGCCCTGAAGGCCTAAGAACAGATGCTGAACTTATATATACGCCAATTGGTAGCAGAAATCGTATTAAAATAAATAGAATTCATGGCTAAAATTAAACAGCCTATGGCAAGACTCCTGTGTAAATAAAACCATTGTTCCTTTGTATATTAAAATTGTATTTATCAAACACACAAAAGAGAATGAACACAAATTGCATGAAAACTCATTTAGGACAAAATGATGGTGTGTAATAAAAAGATTTATTGTGTGACTAAAATGAAAATTAAATTCCTGTTAAAATATTTATGTAGATGTGGCTGAAACATTCTGCTGAGAGATAAATCAGAGCGGCCTTTGGCATTTCAGACATAATTCCTCTTTTCCTCTGCTGCAAATTTAGAGCTTACAAGATGCTAATGGCATCATGGTCTCCAGGACAGTCTCTGCAGACTAGTTTTGCTCAGCAGGTGGTAAAAATTTGCATCCATATTTCAAATATACTTCTATCTCATTACTGGCTTCTTATTTCTTTGTGATTTATATCTCTATAAAATCCCAGCTAGTGCAATGGGGAATGGGATTTCAAAAAGGCAAATTCTGCATAATATGGGCATTTATCACTTTCTTCCTTCTTTATGTTTTTTCTTCATCTCCAGGGAGAAGGGGAGAATGACATGTAGCACTTAAAGTGGGGGTGTACTTTTCTTAAAATAATGCCATCTGAAAGCTTTCAAAATTAGGACTATTGGTCTAAATGACACTTTCTATGAAGTGGCCATATTATTTGCATTGTCGCCTACATTTAGCTGAACTGTGATCTTTAAATAATATAGGTGCTTTCAGAAAGTAAACTCACTCGGTAGCTATTAATTTGCAAGAGTCTTAATCATTTAAAATTCAGAAAGTACTTTTTGTAATAAGTCGGAACATAACGAATCTGTTTGGTATTCATGCAGGTGTCACAAGCAGTTTCAGAGCTGTTGCACTATAATCCTGTGCTACTTAATAGATATTAGGGTGGTAGCAGTTGTGTCACTGTAGATAAGACTCTTTTACCGTTTCCATGTCAAATTCACCTCTTACTGGTGTTTAGAATTTAGCTAAAGTAAAATTACACGCTTGTGAAACCTGACAGTTTCAAGGATTTAGAGGCGTTTTCTGGGGCAAGAAAGAGGGAGTGGTAGTGAAATAAGACTGCAGGGAGATGTGTAGGCAAGGGAGTTGAGTACTACTGAGATTAAACTTAGACATGCACATTTTTAATTTTTATGGTAAATTCAAGAATGTAAATTCACGTATTTCCTTCCCGGTCTTCCCTTTTTAGTATTCCATTCCAGAAGAGAAATTAAAATAGTTAATGAAGTTTTACAGGCCATATGCTATCATATTTTAAAAATCCATTGATATTTTGAAAATTTTCTCAGTTAAATTCAAAACATTTTGCCATATGACTGAAAAATTAATTGTTACATTTAATGAGCAATTATGTATTTAGGAACTCAGAATTGTTTTATTATTGGATATAACAAAAAAACAGAAATCAATAAGGCCTAAACAATAAAGAGAATGTATTAGTTCACATAAATACATGTTCAGAGATGTTTTGTCCCATAATTCAATAGTATCTCCAAAGACTGAACTGTATGTAGCCTTTCTCTCCCTTTGTTCCTCAGGACACTGGCTTCCTGGCAGGATGGCTGCCGGCAGTGACAATGCTTCGTCATTCACACCCAGCAGAGGTAAAGTCTCTCTTTGGGGAGTTCATGCAGATGAGTAAGAAATCATTCTTGAACCCCATGGAAGGTGCCCCCTGAGTCTCATTGTCCAAAACTGAGTTAAGTGTCATTTTTAAATCAATACCTTTATCTAGAAAAATGGGATGCTCTGAGTAACTTAAACTAACCAGGGTCAAATTCTAACCCTGGAAATGGGTGTCAAATCTACTAAAACAGAGTGGTTGGGAAATCTATGGGAGCTTTGTTAGGCGTGGGAACACCGGAAATGGATGCCTGTGAGGCTATGAACAATGTGTGCTCCGGGCACCAGGGCATTTTAAAACTACGATTTCTTTTATTTGTCAGAGCAATCCTTTGTGCTGGACATTGGAGACTCCAAACTTCTAAGGCATAAAGAAGCTGAAAAACATTTTGAAATTAACTGTGATTTTAAAATGGAAGAAGGCTCAAAACAGGTTGTTTAATATCCAGATACTCTGATTTAACCATCTTGTTAATTATGACCTTTCATGGGGCCTGATCATGTTTCTTACTGCCAGAAACTTTATAATTGAAGTTAGAAATATCACAGAAGACAGCGGGAGCAATTTATTTATCCAATTAGGAAGTAATTATCTAAGTTGAGGTGGGGAACCAGAAATAGGTTTTTGTTTCTAGTTTTTGTTTTTTCCCCTTTATTCTTTGTTTCTATGTAAGAGAGATTTTTCATATAGACAGAGAAGGTAAGCTCAAATGCAGGGGTGATAAAGCGAAGAGCCCGTGACTACAGTATAGGCTCCATCAAGCAGGAATTTTTGTCTGTATGTTTCCTCTCATCCATGTGCACCTAGTTCTAAGAACAGTGCCTGAGGCACTTGATAAATATGTGTTAAATGAATAAAAGAAAGAATGAATGAATAAATGAATGAATGAATGAAAAGAGAGCAGTTAAAAGACATGATCTCTCATGATTCTAGGTAAAGTGTGGATGATCACCGATGGTACAGGAAAGAGGTCATGGAACTGAAATTTTTCAATCAACTGCAAGGTCTTTTTTCATACAACGGGGAGGAACAAGACTTCAGTCAGTGGGTCTCAGCAGGTACAACCGAAGAAGCACAGATCAGCTGTGTGTTCTGTAGCCTTGAGCTGCCTCTGTCTCCCCACTATGAACCAAAAGAGCACAGTCCCAACTCTGATCAGGAAGAGCCATATTCAGAAGCCAGACCTCCTGGGGACATTAAGGACAGCCACACACTAGGGGGCAGGGTCACCTAGGCATAACTTGTTATGTACATGAAAAAAATATTGTTAGTTAAAAGCTAATCGGAAACCAATGTTTTGAACAAAACATTTCCACTTAAATTTGACTGCATGAACCAAAGGCTCGAGCCTTTATTTCTTTAAGAGACAGTCTATGATGAAAGAAAAGTTAGTTCCAGGGTGGTTTATGCTTGGGTAATTCTCAAGATCCACTGATTTTCCTCGGGACACACATACCAGAATAGATGGGTTCCAGAAAAATCTCTTAAGGGTGTACAACCCAGTTAAATCTGGGTCTCACAGTCCTTCCTTACATAGAGCTATATTTTAAAAGTATGGTCCAACAGTCAAAGGCAGTCAAAAAGCAAACATCTATGTTAATACCACGTCAGTATAGAAATAGAAATATTCACTCTCCAGAAGCTCCCTGTGTGTTCTAAATTGATTATAAACCCTCTCCTCTAAAAATAACCACTGTCTTGACATTTATGCTAATCAGTTATTTTTCAATAAAGTCTTCAATATATATCTTTAAGATAGCAGTTTATTTTTTGCCTGTGATGAATTGCATATATATAGTATACATATACACACACATTTATATATATACCCATCTACCTACCCTAGTGTATATGTTCTTCAGTGTGTTTGTTGCTTTTTTCCTTCAGATACAGATAGAGATATACAGATTTATACATGATTCATCCATGGTGTGGTAGATAAAACTATAGTTCATTCATTTTCATTTTTATTATTTATATATGCATATGATTGTCTTACTTCATCTTGATTTATTCATACATTCTACTTCTGATCGGTATTTAGATTCATTTAGATTTTTCCAATATGGGGCTCTTCAAATCACACTGCTATGCACATTCTCATACACGATCCCAAGGAAAACATATACAAGTTTCTCTAAGGAATATAATTAGTATTAGAATTGCTGAAACCTAAATATACTTCTCTCCCACTTTAGTGGATGTTGCACATCAGTTTCTCCATAAAACATATTCTACAACAGAGATTTACATTCAGGAAGATGACTGGGGGAGTACTCGCAAACTCAAAACCCATGGAAGACAAGAAGGAAGCAACAATGAGGAAAATAAAGGGAGTCAACTGCATAGAGATCCCTGAAGCTATGACCATGCTTCAGTGTTACTGTAACGCGAGCAGTGGGGCTCAGCCATTGTACACTCCCATGGACGACATTAGATTCAGGCTTCTCGCAGGAAGGAGGAGTGACCTTGGGTGAAAAGTCTCTCTTCATCTAATTGCAACTCCTAGTTTAAAGAATTGAGAGCCGAGGATCTACCCATCAACACTCCTCTAGCAACTGGGAAAAAAAGTCTTTTAGTCTGGAATAGGGGTCTGGGCCAGCAGCAGAGCGTCCACTATAAAATACCAAGCAGCTTTCCAAAGTGGCCATCGATTCAGATATTTACTACAGCTCTTGAAGAATATCAAAGTGAGGGAAAACAGAGTATTATGGCAAACATCTTAAATTTCCTCTTCGCCTTCCACTGTCACCAGCCCTATACAGAGTGAAGGTACTTCCCCCAAACTCCTTCTCCTCCACTTACCAAACCAAATGAGGTCTTCTGTGAAAGAACAAGAGGAGCAGAGTTTAAGAAGAGCGACCGAGCACTCCTGATACATGGAGAGATGTGGAGCAGTTTTCTCCAGCCACAGAGAGGTTTGGTGAGTAAGTAACAGAGTTTACCAGGGACGGACCCAAGAGGCAGAAGACGCACTGACAAAGACCTAGTGACAGATCACTGTCAGCAACGTTATTTTAGAACCTCTTATCTCTCTGTGCTCAGTCATTGCTTACCAAGCCCCTCCCTCCACCTTTCCTCAAGGGCAAACTTCCAACCGCATGAGTCTAGAGCCCTGTTATAGAAATCTCCCCATTGGCTTTCAGCACCTCACTTGTTGATAACCCAGCTGGAGTGAGGTATGTTTGTACCAGTTTTTGTTCTGATTTCCCCTTCACACCTGTCATCCCAAGAAAATGATGCGGCACCTATACACCTTGTAGAGTAATTGTAGGAAAGCCATGGCATTTGGGAAGAGGAAACTGATCTTAAGAAGTTAAAAAATCCTTGAACTGTGAAAGTAGTGAATGACACTCCTCTTTACATCATTATTTTATACTCCTGGTGCCTTCTAAATTTTGGTTTCATGCCCTACCCCAAGCATTACTTTGATGTCAAAAGTAAACTTTATTTACCCCTTGCAAGGACAAAGAGAATTATGCAATTGTATCGTTGCTGCCATGCTGTAAAAGCGGAAAGCTCTGATTTTCAAGTTTGATATTTTCAAATGTATGTATCAAAGGGCCCCTTTCCAAGTAATCTGTTAATTAAGGGATTAGTGTACCTCTGACACTCCCATAAGTTATCCATGAGCCATGCAGGAAACTGATATTCGTTTACTCATTTTCTTTCCCAATGAAGAAAGAGCAAGTGGGTTCAGATGACTTGTCTAGGGTCACAGAGCAAGTCAGTGGCAAGAACCTGAGTCCATCAATTCCAGTTGCACAGGATGCACTGAGCGTTGCCAGGAAGCTCTGCTCACTCTGTGACCACAGAGAAGACAGAAGCCAGATATTTGCTACCAAAATGTTCTCAGGGTGAGACTTACTGACCCGTAGAGGATTGATTGAACCTTCAACATTGTCAAGCCCCATGCAGGTAGCTCACTAGTAAATTAAACCTTGGCTTTTGGTTTGTCCTTCAATTCTCAGTAATATTTTGGAATGAATCAGGAAGACAGCATGTTTCCAAATACAGTAAGTAACTAGCACAAATATTTTATTAGTCTGAATTTTGTCCAATTTCTATAACCAAGAAGTGGGCTGAAAGTTATGTCCATAATCTATTTTATGAATCACAGAAATGCCTGCAATCTACATTCATGTAACTCTGAAGGCTTTGCAGATCCTGTTTGAAATGGATTTATCCAAGAACTCCAGAAATAAGTGGGGTGTTCTTTTATCGATTGCAACTTAATGGATAAATGTAAGTGTGTTCTAAACAATTCTATCAAAATGGAAGGATACGGAATAAAATAATGAAGATCTATCCTCACCACTCCATAATTACACCCACTGGAGATAATTACTTCAATCAAGGTGATATATATCATTTTGCTATGTATTTTCGTCATATGTGTGTGTACATAAGTGTACATTATTTAAAAATAACACTATGCTATACTTCTCAGCAACTGCTTCCTGCAGGAATTCTCATGTTCATACAGTGGGGCTCTCTTTTCTGTGCTTAGATCAAACATTTTTAAAGTCAGCCTTGCCTCTTCTCACACCCACACTGATCTATCATCAAATCATATTGATTCTACCTTCAATATATGCCCAGAAAACATCCCCATGCCACCCCAATAATGTAAGCCACCCCTGTATCTTAACTGAATTATTGCAATATCTTCTCAAACGTGGTCCAGCTTCCTGCCTCCAGTCAGTTTTCAGTATAGCCATACAAGAGATTCTATTATAACATAAAGCAGAGCCTGCCGCCCAATTTGCTCAAAATTCCCACATGACTTCACATCTCCCTTAAAGTAAAAGCCAAAGAGTCCGACTCCTGAGCCACAAGACCCTATGTGACATGACTCCCTCCCCATCATTTCTGCCCCCTTATCTCCTGATCTCTCCTCGCTCCACTTTAGTCTCAAAGCCTCGTTTATGTCCCTCAGGCACACAAGGCACAAGCCCACCTGAGAGCCTCTGCCCTTCCTCCCTCCTCCCAGAACACCTCTGCGTTCACAAGTCACTCTCACAAGGAAGCCTTCTCTGGCTACCGTAGCCCACATCTCTGTGTCTGCTATGCGTCACATTCCACACTTAATTTTATTTCCCTTTATCATGTTTCACTATCTAATATATTGTAGTTTTATTTTAACTTACTTTGTTTGTTTCCTTCAGGAGGATGTAAGCTATAAGAACAGAATTGTTTTTTCACTAGTGTGGCTTTAGTGCCTAAGAGCTACATTCAATTTGAATGAATAAACAATGACATTTTTAAAAAGAAACAAAAGAAAAAGAAAAAAAAGGAAAAAATATAAAGGGAAAAAATGAGATTAATAAATAAACCAGATTTTTGTTTCACTTAATTACTTTGTATCTGTCTTTCCATGACATTCTGTGTTGAATTTTCTTTGGCTGCATTATGTGGGCATAGCATTTTTATTTAACTCTTTCCTTATTTATGAAATTTTATTTCCAGTTTTTAACAACAGGAACAACTATAAGCATTTTTACATATATCCTTCTACCATGTCAATGTATACCCTTTATTCACGTTTTACAGAAAAAGAACTGAAACCCAAAAACACCCCGAGGACTGCTTACAATTAAGAAGGAAAGAAGTGGCAGGGTTTCTACCATGTTTTCAGACTCTGACATCACAGATGTGTGTTTCTTTTTTAATTCGGAGCTTCATTTCATCTCTTGTGTTTGTTCTGAGGGTTTCTCATTCCACACTCTTACAAATTTTATTTAAAAATTGGATCACTGCAGCCTTTACTGATGACTAGTGGCAAAGAACGTTAGAAGGCTGGTCAGAAGCACAGAGAAAAAAAGAAGATCAACAAGGAAGCCAAAAAACAAACAAACAAACCAAAAAAATAAATAATGAAGCCAGTAATGACAAACAAGAAGAGAGGAAGAAGACATAGGAAACAGGCTTCATTAATTTAGGAAAGAATGAGAAGGCTGAATACTCTCCGTGACTGTGGAAGTACAAGGGCTGTGTATGGGGCACACAGAGGATGTGTGGCTGTAAACATTTTTGAAGAAAACACATGTGAAAAATGATTGTTACTCTGAGAAGAGGAAAGTAGCCGGACACTATGGTAGGCTGAATTATGAGGCTTTGCATGCTTAACAAGAATATCGTTGTGAAAGTGCAAACATCTGTAGTTAATTAGGTGTCGCAAGGAAAGCCTGATGATTATACTACGCTTGTGTCTACAAAGATACACCGTGGTTAATATAGTAGCGTAAAAATGTAAATGGCCTGAATTTTCACTGTCATTTACCCCTGGGTATTGAAGAGGTAAAGAATAGGGCTCAGCCCTCATGTGGTCTGTAACTGAAAAGCCTACCTGTGGTAAATAAGATTGTTGCTCTCAATTCTTCATGCCTCCCCCATTCCTCCTTGAGAATTATATATCCATCTTTTGCCTTTTCTCTGCAGTTTGTCCCACTAGAGCAAGCACCATCCCCACTCCCCGTGATTAGGCTTGGCTCTAGGACTTGCTCTTGTGGGTGTAAAGTGTGAGGACATGACAGTGTCCTAGTTCTGGGTCAAGGTCGTAAGAGACACCATGCATACCTGCTCATTGCTTACATTCCTCTGATTACCATGAGAAAAGTAGGACCCAGAGAGCTTCTGACCTTTCAACTTGAGACCCAGAATGAAACACGTGGAACACGCCTGAAACTGACTGAAGACTGAGGCCAAGCAGAGCATAGGTGCTGCACTGCAGACTAATTAGCAAGAAAAATAAATGTTGAGGGTTATAAACCATGAGTTTGGGGGTAGCTGTTATACAGCATTATTGCTGCAATAGCTAACAAACACCATGAGCTTGGGGATAGTTGTTATACAGCATAGCTGACACACACTATCCAAAGGACTGCTCTGGTTCTCACTTCCCGTACCTACAAACAGTGCAGCTACTGCTATCTAACTGGCTTGACTTCACAGCTCATTTCCATCACTTTCTGTCCATCTAACTATAAAAAGCCAGTTATTTAACCCTTCTGAGTTTCAGCCTCTTTATATACAAATTCAGAGGAATAATGCTATGAGGAGGACTAAAGAAATAATATATGAAAAGCACATAGTAAATCTTCAATACACATTACCTGTTTGTTTGGTTTTTTTTTTTTACTAGTCTCACTATTACTATTATTATACTCATCACTATTCAGACTTCTCTCAGCCAAAAATAGATTCTCTCCTTAGCCAACTATTACTAATTTTGGGCTTTCTGGGAAACTTCCCTCACAACAGCTCCTTTGCCCTGATCTGCCCCCGTCTCAAATGTTCTCCCAGATTCTAGGCTTAGAAGAAACATCTGAAAGAATCTCCTATCAGACTCTTGCTACCTTCAGTAGATAGAAAAGGAGGGGAACCAGAAAGAGAGCAAGAATAGCTATATCTGTTTTTAAAATCTCTATGTCATGTATTCCCAGATAAGTAGCCCTACCTGCACTCAGCTCTCAGGTTTCCATTTACCCTCGGGACTCTGGCACCCAGTGATGCTCTTTTGGAGTCTCTAGATGTCTACAAAATCTACTATCGATTGATCTCAGTTCACAAACACAAGTGGATGAAGCTTTATTCAAGATGAAGCATTCTCGGGGCGGTAGGGGGAGGGAGGTGAAAGTACTTTCTGAGGAAGTTTCTTTATCAATAACAGCAGACTTAAATGAGGGCATAACTATAACATGGAAGACAAACCCCACATGGTAGAGAGTAAAATCCAGAGTCTTAGGAGGTCAGACTGCTAGATGATGGGGCTGTAAGTCTCTTCAACTTTGGTGAGTTGTATTTCATTTGGGAAGTTTTTAGCAGTAGTCTTTGTACTCCTTGAATTTCTTGACCTTGAAGGTTAGGTCTCCTAGGAGAAAGAGGGAAACCCACTGGAAGATATTTAGGGAATCCTTGAGTCCCAAAGTCATGTAATTCCATTAAATTCTGAGGGACACGTCTAGAGAAAAGATTCTTTACCTGCTTGACATCTCCAGCTGCAAAGAAAATGCCAGAGAAGACTAATTCACATAAATGTTTTAAGGGTCACAAATTGCTTTTGTGGAAACATGAAGAACACAGACAATCCTTAGAGAACAAAATAACAAGTAGGAAGGCCGTTCACTTTTGGATGCATTATTTTGCATTTAAAATTTGGTGCACATCTCAATTCCGAGATCTAAAATAGTGTTTCTCAATCCTTTTTTTCATTATCATCCTCTTATGGAACATTTTTCTACTTCTGACTCCATGAATGCTTCCTGTCTTCTGAAATGTTAACACTACAGATATACTGCATAAATACTGGATCTGTATTTGTGCTTTATACAAAAAATAGTAATTTTCCCTCCCCTCTCCCAAGAACAATTTTTTGTCCCATAAGGGACAATACCACTCCCATTGCAAATGCATGTTATAAACACAGCACAATATGTGACTCACATATTTAAACCAAATCAAGTGAAAAGTGTGATCCAGTCTGGAACAGACTCCATATTCTTCTAGAATTCATTAAGAGCAATTTCTGAACTTTTGTTATATCTATTTATTCAACCTATAACCTCTCCATAATTAACTAATAATTTTCCAGTGGATTCTAAGCAAAAGAACTAAAATTCCCTCAACTCAAAAATGGGGTCAATGATCTTGGAATCAGGAGCAGTGATATTTATTAACTTAGTATAATTCAGTAATTTCCCAGAATGTTCAAAGGCAGGGGACTACTGAATGACTTCCTCAGTTAGATACTCTGATTCATCATGATGAAACCTTCTTACCCTCAAGATCTAGAGATTTTGTTGGTCTGAGAAGTACCAAGCATTTGTTTGTCTTCCTAGTAACATCACAATTTCCCTATGAGAAACTGTCTCTACTCCATTATGTGCAGAGTAAGTAGAATGGGAAATGCAGGTGCCTCATACAGGTGCCTTGTTTTCCTTGCAGAAGTAAGAAAAGCCAGATTTTTCTCCTTATCTCAAACAAAAAGCACATTCACTTAGCCAATGAAGCATGCTGTTCTGCACCTCTAAGCCTCAAGCAAATAAGCAAGAAAAAAAGGAAACTAGTAGTATCCATCCCAAGCCGACTGCTGCAGTTATAAGATGCCACTGAGGGAACTACTCTCTAGCTTTCTGGAACTACTCTGACCTTTCACCATTTTACAAGCCCAAGCACTCCCTCTTTTTATGTAATTATCCCACTGTTTCTTTGTAGCACTCTTTTTTGGGGGGAGGGGGAGGCTTTTGTTTAAATTATGCTGTGTTAATTTCCACTTCTCAAATCCAAGAAGTTGTGAAAGCACCAGAAATTTGATAAAAGATGAGCTGACCAGTTACTTTGGTAAGTCTCAGAAGAAGATGTTAAATTGTGTGCCCAATATGGTATCCACTAACCACATGTGATTATTTAAATTTAAATTCAAATGTATCCCTTTTGGTAGGATGGACATTTTAACAATATTAATTCTTTCAATCTATGAACATAGGATATCTTGCCATTTATTTGTGTCTTCTTCAGTATCTTTATAAATATTTTATAGTTTCCATGTACACGTTTTTCACCTCCTTGGTTAAACTTATTTCTATTTTATTGTTATTGTCACTATTATAAATGAGATCACTTAATTCCTCTTTCAGATCATTTGTAGGTAGCATATAGAAATGCTATTGATTTGAGTCTGTTGATTTTGTTTCCTTCAACTATACTGAATTTATTAGTTCTAACTGTTTTTTGATGGAGTCTTGGAGTCTTTAGGGATATATATATTCATATACAGAGACAATTCTACTTCTTCATTTCTGGTTTGAATTCCTTTTATTTATTTTTCTTGCATAATTGTTCCAGCTGTGATTTCCTGTATTATGTTGAACAGAAGTGACATAATTGTCTTGTTCCTGATGTTAGAAAAAAACCTGTCTATAGATTCACTGAAATCCCTATCAAAATCCCAGTGAAATGTTTCACAGAAATAGAAAAACAATCCAAAAATCCATATAGAACTGCCTGAGACACCTAACAGCCAATGCAATCTTGAGAAAGAAGAACAAAACCGGAGGCAATACACTGCTAGATTTTAAAATATACCACAGAGCTGTAGTAATCAAAATGGCATGATACTAGCATTAAAAAACATGCATATACACCAATTAAATAGAATATAGAGTCTAGAAATAAATACATGCATATAGGTTCAACTGATTTTCAACAATGACACCAAGAACACACAATAGGGAAAGGATAATCACTTTAATAAACTGTGAGAAAACCAGATATCCATAAGCAGAAGAGTTCAAATTGGACCCTAATCTCACACCACATATAAAAATCAGGGGGTACCAGTTCAAGATGGCAACATAGGAAACTCTTGAACTCCCCTCCAACACAGATATATCAAATCTACAGATTCATACAGAACAATTCCCTCTGAAAGAAACCAAAAACTAGCTGAGCAATTCATACACATCAAGCAAATGAGGAAAAAAACCATACTGAAACAGGTAGGAGAGGCTGAGACACAGTCTTGCCATAAGTTTCACCCCAGCACAGTGCCACACAACCAGGAGGGAGAACTCACAACACCCAGCTTATCCCTGAGGAGTGAAGGGTTTGGACCCCACATATTGAGCCTTGACTTTTAAGACTTCTATATCTGAGAGATGGGTGCCTGACTTTTAAGACTTCTGTACGTGACAGATGGGCACCCAAAACATTGAGCTTTGAAAGTCAAAAAGGCTTGCACCCATGAGACCCACTAGGCCATAGCAAACTAAGAAATAGTTCACCTAGAAGCATACAACCCACTGAGACTTAGTCATGAAGAAACAGAAATTTTGAACAGACCAATTACTAGTAAGGAGGTTGAATCAGCACTCAGTCTCCCAATTAACAAAAGCTAAGACTAGATGGAGTCACTGGTGTATTCTACCAAACATTCAAAGAAGAATTAATACCAATCTTTCTCAAACTCTTCCAAAAATAGAAGAGGAGGGAATACGTCCAAACGCATTTTACAAGGCCAGCATTACCCTGATACTAAAACCAGACAAGGACAACACAAGAAAAGAAAATTACAGGCAAATATCTCTGATGAACATAGACGTGAAAATCCTCAACAAAATATTAGCAAATTGAGTTCATACATTAAAAGGATCACATGCCATGATCAAGTGAGATTTATTTCAGGGACACAAAGATGGTTCAGCATCCTCAAATCAATCAATGTGATATAACATACTAACAAAATAAAGGGTAAAAATCATATGATCATCTAAATAAATGCAGAAAAGTCAGCTCACAAAACTTACATCCATTCATGATAAAAACTCTCAAGAGTCTGGGTATAGAGGGAATGCACCTCGGCATTATAAATGGTATATAAAACAAGCCCATAGCCAACATAATACTCAATGATGAGACGTTGAAAGCTTTTCCTCTAAGATCAGGAAGAAGGCACGATGCCCACTCTCACTGCTTTTATTCAACATAGTAGTGGAAGTCGTAGCCAGGGCAATAGGAAAAAAATAAATAAAAAGCATCCAAATCAGAAAGGAAAAAGAAAAACTATCTCTATTGCAGATGACATTGTATTACACATAGAGAACCCTAAAGACTCCACCAAAAAACTGTTAGAACTAATAAATGAATACAGTAAACTTGAAGGGTACAAAATCAATACTGAAATATCTAATGTCATTTTTCTCATAAATAGTACAAACTATCCTAAATTTAATATGGAGCCACAAAAGATCTCAAATAGTCAGAGAAATCTTGGGAAAGAAGAACACAGCTAGAGGCATTGTACTTTTTGATTTCAAACTATATTATAAATCTAGAGTAATCAGCACAGTACAATATTGGATTAAAAACAGACACATAGTTCAATGGAAGAGAAATAAACCCACGTGTGGGTTTATATGGTCAATTTACATCAAAGTAGCTAAGAATATACAATGGGGAAAGCATAGTCTCTTCAATAAATGGTGTTGGGAAAGCTGGACAGGCACATGCAAAAGAACTGAAGTAGACAATACACAAAAATCAGCTAAAAATGGATTAATGATTTGATAGTAAGACCTGAAACCATAAAACTCCCAGAAGAAAATACAGGAGTCAAGGCCCTTGATGTTAGTGTTGACAATGATTTTCTGGGTATGACCCCAAAAGCAAAGGCAGTAAAAGCAAAAATAAACAAGTGAGACCACATCAAACTAAAAATCTCTGTATAGCAAGGAAAACCACCACCAACAAAATGAAAAGGCAATCTATGGAATTAAAGAGAGTATTTGTAAATCATACATCTGATAAAGAGTTATATGCAAAATATATAAAGAACTCATAGAACTCACTAGGAAAAAAATTCAGTTTAAACAAGCAGACAGAGGTCCTGAACAGACACTTTTCCAAAGACTTGAAAATGGCCATGAGATACATGAAAGGTACTCGACATCAGAAGTCATCAGGGAAATGCAAATCAAAACCACCATAAGCTATTGTCTCACACCCGCTAGTATGGCTATTCTCAAACAGACAAGAAGTGTCAGTGAGGATATGGAGAAAACAGAACCCTTGCATACTGCCAGTGGAGACGTAAACGGGTACTGCCATTATGAAAAACAGTATGATTTTTTTCCTCAAGAAATTGAAGACATAACTACTCTATGATCCAGCAATCCCACTTCTGGGTATATAACAAAAGGAAATGAAATCAATACCTTGAGGAGATATCGGAACTCCCATATTCGTGGCAGCATTATTCACAATAACCAGGATGTGGACATAACATAAATGTTGGTCTATGGATAAATGGATAAAGAAAATGTGGTATCAATATCAATAGCTAAAGAAAATGTGATATAGATATAAATCTATATATATATTATATGTATATACATATGCAAAGGAATATTATTCAGTCTTTAAAAAAAGATGGCAATCTTTTCATCTGTAAATTTGCAACAACATGAATGTGGAGGACATTATGCTAAGAGAAATGAGCCAGTCACAGGAAGACAAATACTACATGACTTCACTTACATGTGGAATCTTCAAAGAGTAGAATTCACAGAAGCAGAGAGTAGATACTGGGTGCCATACGGCTGGGGAATGGGATGGAGAGATGTTGATAAAGCATTTAAGTTTCAGTTACGAAGGATGAAAAAGTTCTGGAAGCCTAATGGTCAGCATGGTGTCTGTATTAGTAATACTGTACAATAACTTGAAATTGGCTGACAGAGTAGATCTTAAGTATTAACACACACACATAAAAATGATAGCTATGGGAGGTGATATGTTAATTAGCTTGAATGTTGTAATCACGTCACAATGTATCAAAACAACAGGTACACTTTAAATATATACAACTTTTATTTGTCAATCATATTACAATAAAGCTAGGGAAAATTTAAACTGAATTCAATTAAAATGAAATAAAGCCAAAAATTCAGCCCCTAAGTGGCCCTGGATACGTTTGAAGTGCTTAGAAGCCATATGTAACTAGTGGCTAATATAGTGGACAGCACAGACACAGAACACTTCCACCACCAGAAAGTTATACTGGATAGTGTGTCCTAAAATGCTCATGATCCACGAGGGAAAATGAGAAGTGGTATCAAGAAATCCTCAGAGAAAAATAAAATATTGGCTTCTGAGAATAGGATCTATCATTTTCAAGATTTACTAACTGCAATGAAATTTCTGGTATACATGGGTATGTGTCTAGCATGGCACCTGGTACACGGTAATGCTTAATCAATGAGCATAGGATTAATTAGCAGCCATTGCATCAGAGCATCCTGAGCTGTGATGATTAATAAACCTTCTGGGGGGGGAAGGGTATAACTCAGTGGCAGAGTGTGTGCTTAGCATGCACGAGGTCCTGGCTTCAATCCCCAGCACCTCCGTTAAAATAAATTAAATAAATAAATAAATAAATAAATAAATAAATAAATAACCAACCAACCAACCTAATTACCACCCCCACAAAAAAAATTTAAAAATTAAAAGCATCACTTCAAAAAAAAAAGGAAAAAACTTCCATGTTTGCTATTTCTGACCCTTTTGCTGTTTACCTTCTTCACATCACCTGGAAGAAATTAAGGAAACAGAAAATACCTCTGACGTTTCCATTATAGGGAAGAAAAAAAAAAAACCCGAACTGAGATTATAAATATGAGGGCTCTGAAAAGCATAATGCTCTAAAGTAGCACAATTTATCATGTGCTCCACAGATGCTGGAAGGTGTTAATTTATTTTAATACGTTAATGATACTGGTAGTAAGTTAGGGTAACAAAGTCAGGAGGAGGAGAGTAATAACAACCGTAGGAGTATAATATTTCAGCAACATGAACCGCAATATTTTTCTCCAGACAGTTGGTTTTCTTCTCCCTGCCCTACACGACTCCAGCAGTAGGGATGCTGCGAGTGGGGCCGGGCGGTGGGGCGGTGGGGCGGTGGGGCGGTGGGGCGAGCCCAGCCCGCGGCCAGGGCTGTCCGGGTCCCCAGCACCAACGCGGACCCCCACGCCCTCCTCCAGGGTCCCGGCCCCCAAGTAGGACCACCACGGGCCCAGGGCCAGGCCTCACCCCACCAGCCCCACTACCACTGCTCGCCGACCCCCCACCCAGTCAATGCCTCCACACCCCCTGCCACGCCCGGTCCCCGATCCACTGCACCCCCGAGACAAAGCTGCTTCTCCTCACACCCAAATCCCGCCCCAGGTCTGCGCCCCACTAGGTCCTAAGCTACAGCCCCTGTAAACCGCGCTCACCCCTCGGGCCTTACCCCAGGTCCCCCCACCGTCCGGAGCTACTCCCCTAACCCTTCACCTAGGAATGAGCCCCCACCCTTCAGCCGGGTCACTTCCGCTCCCAGCAACCCCTCCCCCTCACCCTGTCCGCCCTCATCGCCAGATCGCCGCACACCCGGAGTGCACCCCTACCCCAGATGACCCCCTCAGCCCTCTCCTCGCGAGAGCCGGGCGCTCCGGGCTCCGATCACCACGGCGACAGCCGCTAGACAGGGATGCCCCGGGCCCACGGCAGGCACGCAGTCCTGGCTCCCAGGGGCGCGGCCCCGGCGGCCGGGTGGGCGGGGCTTGAGGCCATTCCAATTCCCTGCCCCACCCCCACGCCCCCATCCCACCCCGAAGCCCAATGCCTCCTCAGAGCCCATGGGATAGGTGGTCCCGAGCTGCGCACCGCTCGCCAGTGGGCCTTGGCTGCTTGATGCTGGTGCGGGGAGGGAGGGTGCAGCCTTAGCCCGGCCCTCGGCCCTCGGCCCCCGGGATGGACAGCGGGCAGCAGTGGCAGTGGTAGTGGTAGTGGGGGTGGCGGCGTCGGCGGCGGAGGCGGGACAGGGCGGCTGTCCTGGGAGAGCAAGTCCACTTGCTCCCACTTACCCCGCCGCCTGGCCTCTGCTGCCAGAGCTTCCTGGAAGGAGTTTCCCCCTGTCAGCCTGCCCCTGGGAGGCAGGCCGGCTATGGCCAGGGGGGCGGGGCGGCGGCAGTGGCAGCAGCAGAGCTGGAGATGGCAGGATTGGGGCTGACCCATACTACTAGCCAGGTACTTGCTCCAATTGCCCGCTGTCTCTGTCGCTGTCCCTGTCGCTGCCCCCGCCCCTGCACATTGACTGCACCACGCCCACCTCTCAGGAGCAGGATCACCTGAGGACAAGCCTCCAGGGACCCTGGGGCAGCAGAGACCGCCCCCAGAGCAGGCTGAGGGGGACACGCGAGGAAATGCACAGGATTGCCTTGGCAGCCCCCGCCCCACGCTGCCGCCCGCCCTCTCTGCAGCCGCCCCAGACCCCGCCACCACCACTGCCCCCTGAGCACACCGAGCCAGCATCCCGGGGGCCGGACAACACGGACATGTGCACCCAGTGAACCTGGCGTAGCACAGGGCGCCCCCTGAGCATGCTGAGGGGTCACGAGAGGAAATCCACAGGCTTACCTGGGCAGCCCTCGCCACCGCTGCTGACCCCTCTGCAGCCTCCCCTTCCCCGCCCCGGGCCACCATCCCCTCAGCGCACCGCGCCTGCCTCCTGGGAGGCATCCAACACATAGACTTGCAGCCAGGGAACCTGGGGTATCAGAGTCCGACCCCAGGCCAGGCCAAGGGATCATGGGAGCAAATCCTCGGGCTTCTAGGGCAGCCCCGCCTCCTCTCTGCAGCCCCTGACCGAACCTCCCCAGCCTCCCATGACCTGGCTGACAAGGAGACTTCAATCCCGCAAACCTGGGGTGGCAGAGGCTGTCCCCAGGCCAAGGAGAGGGGGAGATGGGAGGAAACTTACCAACTCGCCAGGGCAGCCCCCTTAGCCGCAGTGCCTCCGGCCCCTCCACCACTGACCTCTTTCACTGACCGCACCACGCCCGCTCCCAAGAGCAGGCTGATTAAATGGCTTGAGTCTGAGGAACGTGGGAGAGCGGTGGTCGCCCCCAGGCTAGGCCGTTGGGGACATGGGAGAAAATCCTCTGGCTCACCAGGAGCACCCGAGTCCCCGGACCCTGTCCCCATCACTGTCCCCTGACTGCACTCCGCCTGTAGTGAGTGTGTCTGTCCGTCTGCCTGCCTGCCTGCCTGCCTGCCTGCCTGCCTGGCTGTCTATCTATCTGTTGGAGGAGGGGAGAGGCTAGTCTATGTCTGTGTGTCTCTGTGTGTCTATGTAATGGAGGAAGAGGAGGCTAGTATGTCTATCTCTCGGCCTATCTATCTCTCTGACAATCCATCTATGCAATGGAGGAGGCAGAGGAGGCTAGTGTGTTTGTCTATCTGCCTAATTGAGGAGGAGAAGGAGTGTAGTGTGTGTGTGTGTGTGTGTAAGTGTGTGTGTGGGTCTGTCCATTTCTGTAATTTTCTATCTAATGGAGGAGGAGGTGGAGGAACCTAGCGTAACTTTCTGTCTGTCAGCATACGCACCTAATGAAGTAGGAGGAGGCTACTGTGTTCGTCTAAGTGTCTTTCAATTGGAGGAGGTGAGTGTGTCTGTCTCTCAGTCTCTCTGTGTGTTTCTTTACCTACTAGAGGAGGAGGCTAGTGTGTCTATCTACTTACCTACCTGATTGAGGAGGAAGAGGAGGCTGCTGTGTGTGTGTATCTCTCTGACAATCTATTTCATGGAGGAGGAGATTGGTGTGTCCATCTACCTACCTAACTGAGGAGTAGGAGGGGGCTTCTGTTTGTGTGTGTGTGTGTATGTTGGTGTGTGCCTGTCTGTCTTTGTATCTATACATCTGTGTACCTATCTAATGGAGGAGGAGGACGAGGTTAGTGTATCTATCTGTTAATAACAAAGAAAGAGACTAGCGTGTCTGCCTATTTATATGTCTGTCTCTCTGTGTATTGGAGGAAGCCTCCCGGGACTCCATTGACCTGGAGAGATGTCAGATGCCACCCTGAGGCAGAAGAAGGCGCCCAGAGAGCTGGCTGAGGGGGACTCGGGAGGAAATCCACAGGCTTGCCTGGGCAGCTCCCGTCCTTGGCTGCTGCCCTCTCTGCAGCCGCCCCGCCCCCTACCCCAATCCCGGCCCCTGGGCATACAGCGCCAGCATACGCAGAAATAAATTCAAAATGGCTTAGACACTTAAACGTAAGACAAGACACCACACACCTCTCGGTAGGAAACGTAGGCCAAACAGTATCCCACGTACACCTCACCCATTTTCTCCTAGGGTAGTCTCCCCAAGCAACAGAAAACTCAGCAAAAATACAAACACAAACGGGAGCAAACTGAATTCATCAGCTTTGGCACAGCAAAGGAAACCAGAAGCAGAACTAAACCACGACCTACCAAATAGGAGACAATCTTTGCCAAACATGAGACTGACTAGGGGTTCATTTCCACCATATCCAAACAGCTCATCCGACTCAACGGACAGAAGACGACCCAATCCAAAAATGGGCAGAAGACGACCTCAGGAAGCAATTCTCCAGCGAAGACCCACCAGCGACCAATGAGAGGCACATGACAAAACAGGCTCAAGGTTGCTAATTATCCGAGGAATACAAGGCAAAACTACAATGAGGTGGCATCTCGCCCAAGTTAGAGTGGCCATCATTCCAAAGCCCACACAGGATCAAGGCTACAGAGGCTGTGGAGAAAAGGGATCCCTCCTACACTGTCGGTGGGAATGTCCTTTGCTGCAGCCACTGTGCAAAACAGGAGGGAGGGTCCTCAAAAGACGGAAAATACACTGGCCAGAAGCTTTGGATCTCGGGGGCAGGCCAACAAGCTCCCAAAGGCCTGGCCTCGCCCCTGCTTCTGCCCCAGCTCGCCTGTGCCCCACAGGGTCCGGGGCGGCCTCCACTCCCAGGGCAGGGCCACCCGCGCGGGAAGGCCTCGCAAGGCCTGAGGGCCAGTCTCGGCTGGCCCGGGGCCGTCCAGGGCCCTCCCATCTCCCGGGGCTGCTCCCACTTTGCCAAAGCCGCCTGTGAGCGGCGGCCAAGAAAGCCGCGCGGTTCAGCCAGTACTAAGGAGGGGGACGAAGGCACCCCAATCAGGCCGGGGGGGCCCCGGGACCCGCCTCACGGTCCCAACCTGGACGCGCGGCCTGGACCCCACCGACGCACCCCTCCCCCACCCCGGGCGCCTCCCCAACTGCACAGCCCAGGCCTCACTCGCCGACTCCCCGACCTGCGCGCCCCCACCAGCGCCCCCTTACCTGGCTCGCGACGGCAGCAGAGGCGACAGCAAGCGGCGGGAGGCCGAGACCCCAGGCAGCCTTCCTCCTCCGGGAGCTGGTCCAGGAGCACCCAGCTCCCGCCCAGCTTCCTCACGTTCTGCGCGCGCCCCAGCGCCCCGGCGTCCCGGCGCCCGTGCGCGCGCGGGCACGCGCAGCTTTCAGCGCCCCTCCCCCTCCCGCCTGCCTGACAGCAGCATGGAGGCTTGGCTGCGACTCCAGCAGTAGGGATGCTGCGAGTGGGGCCGGGCGGTGGGGCGGTGGGGCGGTGGGGCGAGCCCTGCCCGCGGCCAGGGCTGGCCGGGTCCCCAACACCAACGCGGCCCCCCACGCCCTCCTCCAGGGTCCCGGCCCCCAAGTAGGACCACCACGGGCCCAGGGCCAGGCCTCACCCCACCAGCCCCACTACCACTGCTCGCCGACCCCCCACCCAGTCAATGCCTCCCCACCCCCTGCCACGCCCGGTCCCCGATCCACTGCACCCCCGAGACAAAGCTGCTTCTCCTCACACCCAAATCCCGCCCCAGGTCTGCGCCCCACTCGGTCCTAAGCTACAGCCCCTGTAAACCGCGCTCACCCCTCGGGCCTCACCCCAGGTCCCCCCACCGTCCGGAGATACTCCCCTAACCCTTCACCTAGGAATGAGCCCCCACCCTTCAGCCGGGTCACTTCCGCTCCCAGCAACCACTCCCCCTCACCCTGTCCGCCCTCATCGCCAGATCGCCGCACACCCGGAGTGCACCCCTACCCCAGATGACCCCCTCAGCCCTCTCCTCGCGAGAGCCGGGCGCTCCGGGCTCCGATCACCATGGCGACAGCCGCTAGACAGGGATGCCCCGGGCCCACGGCAGGCACGCAGTCCTGGCTCCCAGGGGCGCGGCCCCGGCGGCCGGGTGGGCGGGGCTTGAGGCCATTCCAATTCCCTGCCCCACCGCCACGCCCCCATCCCACCCCGAAGCCCAATGCCTCCTCAGAGCCCATGGGATAGGTGGTCCCGAGCTGCACACCGCTCGCCAGTGGGCCTTGGCTGCTTGATGCTGGTGCGGGGAGGGAGGGTGCAGCCTTAGCCCGGCCCTCGGCCCCCGGGATGGACAGCGGGCTGCCGTTCTAGTGGTGTCGATGGCGGAGGCTTTCGGCGGCTGCCCTTGGAGAGCCAGTCCCCTTGCTCCCACCTCCCCCTCCGCCCGTCCTCTGCTGTCAGTGCTTCCTGGAATCAGTGTGTGTCCCCCTGTCAGCGTGCCTGTGGGAGGCAACCCGGCTGTGTACAGGGGGGCGGGGCGTCGGCAGTGGCTGCATCAGCGCTGGAGATTGCATGATTGGGGCTGCCCCATGCTGCTAGATGTAGGACTTACTCCCATTTCCCGCTGTCGCTCTCTTTGTCCCTGTCGCTGCCCCCACCCCTGCACATTGACTACACCACGCCCACCTCTCAGGATCAGTGTGACTTGAGGAGAAGCCTACAGGGTCCCTGGTGCAGCAGAGGTCACCTCGAGGCCAGGCTGCTTGGGAGATGGTAGCAAAGCTACCGGCTGGCCGAAATCAACACCCTCTTCTACTGCTGTCTCTTCCGCCAGGGCATCACCTGCCCTCATTTTTGTCTTCCCTTGTGCTCCCTGACCGAACCGCGCAGGTTCCAGAAATGAGGCTGTCCTCAACACGTGAGTGCTGCAAACCTGGGGAACCAGATGCTGCCCACAAGCCAGGCCGCTGGGGAGATGGGAGAATGTAATTTTTATCCTGATTATTTATGTTATTTGTTGACCTGGATTCATGCAGAATGCAGCATCTAGCATGGTTGTTTCCTCAACAGCTTTGCTACCATCCCTGGGAAACACCCAGCCCTGGGGAACACGCAGCCCTGGGGAACACGCAGCCCTGGGACCCCTGGTGATGCCTGATCTGTTGGAAGCCTCTTCCCATGATCAGCCCCTTTCCTGGTCTTTTCTTGGAATTGTCAGCTCTTCTAACCTACTTGTGTCATGTCCTGAGGAATACTTTACACTCCAAAAAAAAAAGTGTATTGGTTTGGTTTTGAATGGAATGTCCTGTAGTCTCTTTGAAGACCAAGTGTTCTATTGTATCATTTATGACAACTGCTGCTTTAATGATTTTCTGCCTGGATGACTTATCCATTCATTTAAGTGCAGGTGTTAAAATCCCCTAATATTTTTATAGTATTTTTAATTCTGCCTTTATGTCTGTTAGTATTTGCTTTTATGTTTCTTTAGATGCTACTGTTTTGGGTGCATGTGTTTAGGGATGTAATACACTTTTTTTCTTGTACTGATCCCTTTGTCGTTACAAAATGCCTTTCTTTGTCTTTTGTTATAACCTTTGGTTTCAAGTTTATTTTGTCTGATAGGAATACTGCTTTCCCTGCTTTCTTGTTTCTGTTAGCATGAAATACCTTTTCCATCCTCTCTCTTTCAGTCTGTGTGTCTTTAGCTTTGAAGTGAGTCTCTTTTAGGAAGCGTAGTGATGACTCTTGTTTCTTTATCCAAACAACCACCCTTGTCTTTTGATCAAGAGCAATTAGTCCATTGACATTTAAAGTAACTGCTGATAGAGAAGAACCTATTGCCGCTTCATTATTTGTTTCCCAGTTGTTTTTGTAGTTCTCCTATGTTCATTTCTTCTTCTTTCTGTTTCTTTCCTTGTGGTTTGATGATTTCCCCTAGCAGAATGTTTGTGTTCCTTTCTTCCTAGTTTTTATGTTCTATTGTAGATTTTTTGTTTTGTGGTTACTATGCGTTTCATAGATGTTGATGTATAATTATATCTACTTGTTTTAAATAAGATAGTCATTTAAGTTCAATCATATGGTAAATGAGCTACATTTTAACTGCCCTCCCCTACATTTGTTTTTTTATGTTACACTTTACATCTTTCTTGCTTATCTTTTATCTGTTTATTACAGTTATAGCTGCTTTTGCCATTTTTTGTCTTTAAACTATGTAGTGGCTTATTCAAGCAATTGATCCTCAGTCCTTACTACATATTTGCTTTTCCTCCTGAGTTTTTCCTTTTCCTGTAGATTCTTACTTCTTTTCTCAATTTTTAACATTCTTTTCCACCAAACCCCCCAAACCCCCCACAAAAACCAACCAACACACTTATGTGATTGCAGGTACTTTCTTTTGTCAGGACACAGACCTTATTTCCCCCCAGAGTTAACATTCTAAGTTCAGGAATTAGATCTAAAAGTAAAGGACACTGCTGCTGCTAATATCGTCATTAGCCTGTGCAGTTTGATAATTGGCTTTTTCACTGTTGAGATTATGTGTGTGTCTCCATTTCTGCTTCTGAGAGGCCCAGGCATTTGGGGACCCCGGACAGGGAACTCCTGCTCATCATAGTGTCTTTGAGAAAAGCTACATGGAGGGCATTTTTTTCCTTCAAATCACTGTTCTCCTTTTTAGAAGGAGCAAAAAATGCAGGCAGAGAATCTCTTTACAAAGTAATCTGTTTATTTTGATGGGAATGATGTTTCCAAATTTGGGACACTTGGAAAACACTCTCATTACATTCTTGCCTAGCCAGCAGCTTAGGAGTCCTCAGACCCAGAAGTGTTGACCTGGGCCGGCCCTGTTATAGCTCATCACCAAGCCACCTGCTCCTGAACCTACCCCCCTCCCAGCTGTGCAGCCCCGGGAGATGCTGTCTCTCCTGGGCTCAGCCTGATGGCACAGGGGTCTTTGTTATCCTCCAAGCATCAGTCTAAGAAAGTCAGCAGTCTTGTTTTCCATCTCCTGAGTTTATGTAGGAGTGGAAAAACTCCAGATAAAATATTCAAATCTAGGCTCTATCCTGGCCCCGAGATGGGTCCTCTTGGCTTACGGGGGCATGTGACCTGCCTGAGTAAGTAACCTTAGACTAAACTGGGAGAAGAAGGCATGAAGGCAGGATGAATGGTCCTCAACTGGCTACAGCATCACTAAACAATGAGTCCAGCAAACAAGAGGGATGGTAAGGGAACTGGTGTGATCCTCCAGGCTTCAAAAGAGGAGGGGTCTCTGTTCTCTGTGCGAGTCTGAGGAGGAGACTTGGGAGGTGGGGGCAGGTAGCAGAGATAAGAAGCCAGCAGCTGGGTGTCACGTTACAAAGTTGAAAGGAAGTAGAGAAACCACAAACAGGCGGAAGAAAGATCAGAGAAAGCTATTATTATGCAGTATGCCCATTGCAGTCGACAGGCGGCCCCTGCCCTTCATCTTTCTTAACCTCAGATTCCGAGAAAGCCTTTGTTACAGCCTGGTCAGTCACACACAGGCACACGCTGGGGTGAGGCCAAGGTCTCTGCCAACCCCACTCTGGACAAGAGGGTAACTAAACTTGGGAAACCCCTGAGGCCTTTTCAGGTTAGCCCCATCCTAGTTGTCAGTTTCCCAGTCTTAGCTTCCTTCTGTTGCCCCCGGCTCCAAACCAAACCCCTCTGAGGGCAGTGAGAAAGTGAGGCTGCCTCCAGCATGGCCAACAGCAAGGTGTTCAGGGCCCCAGTTCGCCCACGTACTTGGCAGGCGCCACCCTGGACTCATGCTGACTTGAGCTGAGGGAAGTGAAAAACCTCACTCATCAAAGAGTTGTTTTGTCCACATGATACGAGACCAACCACTGGTTGAGCTAGTGTGGCAGGGCGCAGAGAGCTGCCTTGACTGAAATCAGCTCCTCTGACTTTGTCCGTCGCCTGTGGCCTGTGTTGGACGCCAGGTCGGGGACAGGTAGAGCTGTAGGTCAGAGCATCCCTCAGACCCAGCCCGGCTGAGGGGAGCTCTGTTTGCGTGTCCCCCTCTGGCAGATCCAATTGCTGCTCTGTCCGCTGCCACAGCTCTGAGTGCGTGTGTGGCATCAGCAGGTGTCCCTGTTGGACGGCGCGTGGAGGGGAGAGGGCATTTTCTTACAGATATTTAGCAGAGACACAATAACATAGTAAGGTTTGGATGGGTCCTCATGTACACGCCTTGTGTCTGCTTTATTATGGAAGAAGTATTATCATGCCTATTTTAAGAAAGGGTGAAAAAAAGAGCCTGGAGTCAGAGTGAGGTTCTGAAGGTACCCACCACATAGGATACGGTGAACATTAAATGAAATAACACAATGTGAAGATTCTCTGCTTTTCAGTCATTTCATTCCTGGGAAAGATAGAATGTTTCTTCTCCTTCTGAAAATTTTAGGCAATAATATTCACCATCCCTGTGACCTGGGAAAGATGGAGTATTTCTTTAAAATACCTATTTTACTTGCTCAAAGTAAAGGGCCTGCCTCACAAGTACAGGTTTTTAGCTCATTTATTTACTCCTCACAGCAGACCAAGAGGCTGCGAGGAGTCCTAAACTGAATTCCAAGTTGCTGTAATCTAAAGATCAAACCTAGATAAAACAACTAGCATTTAAATCTCAACACCTCCCAAACCTGCATCTCACATTGTCGTGTAATATCAAACTCCAGAAAGCATATTTACTTTGCCTTAACAAATTAAAATAGGTTAGAGAAACACTTTGAACTATCTACCTATCTACGTATGTGCACCCTGGCACTGCACAATGAGCACACATGCTGTACAAATGAAGTAACAGTATATATCTAATACCATCCTGTGTAAATTTTTTTGAGGATTAGGAAACAAAATTTTTCAAATCACACCCCAGAGCCTCTGCCAATTCTATCACACATCTGACATCATGCAAAACGGAAGCTTAAGGAGTTTACTCAAAAAAAAAATGAAGGACTTATACCCATAAGTGGCTCAGAAATAAGGGAGACCCATGCTTGGTGTAGAAAACCCAGAACTCAAGAGTACTCTTCCTTTCAGCAGGAAAGTTAGCTTATGAGATATCCTCATAACCGGAATAGATATTTTTTAAAAAAGTTAACATTTTACCCAACTTTATGGTTCAATTTTTTTCTTTGTATTGAAATAAACACTTTCCAAAGACTTCCTCTCAATTCATTAAAACATGACCAGGTAGGAAAAGATCAGTTAAACATTTACTACCAGAAGTCGGACTAAGATACATAATATTCTCAGTTACCTTTCAACAGACAAAATATGCCACTGGTTCAAGGATACATTAGGCGCTTTCAATTCAATATCACACCATGAAAAGCAGAAAAATACAATGTGAGACAATTTATTCAATCCAATGTTTTCACAGTAGATTGAGATTCTTCTTTAAAAGCAAAAAATTACTTTATTTGTTTAACATTAAGTAGAAATTAACATCAGTATATGTGTACATTGCCCAAATTTAATCAGTGACATTTCTGACAGTGGGTGGTAGGTCTTTACTGCTCAAAGCAAATCATTTTTTTTTTCTGGACTTAGGTAGTATATATATTTTTGAATCTCTTTGAAATGGTGCTTAAACTCACACGGAGTGAACTCCGTGAACTTTGAGAGGGCAAAAACGCAGCAGTCACAAGAAACCAGTAATACTACTTAAGTTTACATGACTTTTGAAGTACTGATGTCTTGTAGTATCTGGATCCAGACATCCTGGGATGCCTGGATGTGTCTGGAATCAACTGGACACTCTGGTCAGAATGGTTCAAATTTAGATTAGAAAATCTTATACAATCAAACCAAGTTGATTTTTTTTTTTTTGCTACAAGAATGTAGACTATATGTGTGCATCTGATTCTAGGAGCACCGTGAGAATATACTACCTAAGAAAATGAAGACTTTGTGTCTAAAGCATGACTTGTTTGGTAAATGATAAAATTAGAAAAGTGTCTTTTTCTGGAAAGACTGACCATGGCCTATGACGAAAAGTTCAAAGTTCCAGTTCAGTATTAATTACATTTTATGAAATTCCCAATGTTAAGCAGAAATTGAGCTCATTAGCTAAAACAATTACACAAAGGACAGTATTACTCTGGTGGGATTGTTAACTGTTGAAGAATGGTGTTTCATTTAATACATAGCATGGACTTCATACACATCCATTATCAGTGCCTTGAAAAATCAAACAACTTTAAAAGTTAGTAGTGGTTTCTGCAAGTACAAAAATACACATTTCTTATATAACATATGGTAGTAAAATTTGTCAAGATATATTATACAAACTCAAAAGAATCTTAGATAAAGCATCAGTCTGATATATTATAGGTTGACAAGAGTGTAATAAAATGACATGTAGTCTGCCTTCAAATCATACAATATAATACTTTACAGCAATATTAAGTATTCACATTAAGTATGTAAGGAGTATCTAAGGGAACACAGAGTAGAAATGGTTATTAAAGAACTCGAGTGTCTATTCTTTTCTCTGCTTCAAACTGGGCGTATGATTTTCTCCCACCAATACAAAAGAAAAACAAACAAAAAAATGGCTAGAACTATTATTTTGTTAAGTAGAGAAGCAGTTTGCTTCTGCAAAAGACACTCCAAGCCATAGAGCTTCATTCACATATTGCAGTTCTGACAGTAGTGTGCCCTCAGGGTGAGGGGAATCCCTGCTCCTCTCATATATCATATCACGTGAGAGGCATATGGACACTTAGAGGAGTCTAAATATAGGAGTGGTTGGTGATAAGGTAAAATCTACTTCACATCTGTGACTGAGATGGCCATTGTCATAAAGGAGCTCTTTGGACACAGAATTCTAAAGGTTTATTATAATGCTAAGGACAAAAAGGGCCATGTCCCCAAGAGGTAGGTAGCACCTATGGCTAATACTGAAAGGACTTCTTCTAGCTTACAGAAAAAATTTTTTTTTATAATGAAAAAATGCAATCTTTAGGACAACAGGGGAAGCATATTTGGCATGAAAGTTTCTGGGTGGCTAAGAAAAGTGATTTGGAATAAGCAAGTTTGTGGGAGAAAGGGCCATTGGAATTTGAATTAAAGAGGTCAAATGGGTTCTAAGCAATTTCTAATAAGTAAGTGTTTAAAATGAAGGAAGGTGCACAGCCATTCCTGCTTGTCCCTTCGTACTGTCTGGCAAGGCCTAATAATCCATGGAGGTAATCCAGGAGAGGTGTAACCTTTGAGAGAGAGGGGCTGGCAGGTTGTAAAGAGTCACAGAACAGAAGAGCCACCACAGTGGTTGTCAGGCCTTCTTTCAGACAGTCCTCGACACTGGATTTTCTGACCTCCAGAAGTTTTTACATCTTTTTGTCCCAAGATGATTCATGGTGTATACCCGACTGGAATAAACCAATGGGGTACACACCACCGTGTATGCCCCACTGGAATAGACCAGTGGGGTACACACCACCGTGTATACCCCACTGGAATAGACTGGTGGGGTACACACTGTGGTGTATACCCCACTGGAATAGACCGGTGGGGTACACACCATGGTGTATACCCCACTTGAATAGACCGGTGGGGTATACACCATGAATCATTTTGGGACAAAATGATGTAAAAACTCCTGGAGGTGAGAAAATCCAGCATCGAGGAGTATCTGAAAGAAGGCCAGACAGCCACTGTGGTGGTTCTTCTGTTCTGTGACTCTTTACAACCTGCCAGCTCTCAAAACTGCTCTCTCAGCTGTTAAATGGCCATCAGAAAAGGGAAGATCTATCAGCAATTTTTTTTTCTGGTTGATTAATCCAAGAGGCAAGGCTGCAGAAAAACATTTCAGCAAAGAGGAGTCCTGCTTTGATCACCTGTTGGCAACAGTGACCGTGCAACAAAGGAAGGACTGTTGTTGCAGACTCTTCCTCCTCACTAAGACAGCCAATGCTGTCAGGAGGGCACCTCCTAGGAGGAAAAAGTGCATTTCTGGAGAATGTTTCTGGCTCAGGCACCTCTGGAAAGAACACTGAAATGAGCACCCATTTCCTTCTTTCTCCCCACAGCTGTGTCCGGGGGCCTCTGCAGAGCAGTGAAACGCTCATGGAAAAACGAACTGACCAACAAAAACTATGATGTCATGGTACTCATGGCTCGAATTCCTCGAGTTTCTTCCACACTAGCTGCCTTAATGGGCTGGTACCTGGAATGATTCTGTGAGGGCACGTGATTGACCATGAGATGTCTCAGAACTGGCCACTTGCTTGGTTTCGGGGAAAAGTCTGACGTGATTTCCTTGATCATCTGACATGCTTTCCTTCTTAATGCTTTGATTGGTGGCATTCTTCTTGCTTACTTATTAAAAACATTTCATGGAATGTGGATGGTTTCTTTGCAGACTTCCCCCTCTGTCCATGGTTTTTATTCTTCACTTTTGATATCCTGGCCTTCTTAGTGTCATCTAAGGCATGTTTCCTCTAGAGATGATGCTTCTTTAGCCCTCTGCTGGGATCTCTTAAAATGCATGACAGGATCAATCCATGCTCTTATAAGGAAAAGCCTCCCAAGCAGTTAGGTGATAAAATCTTTTAGCCTTGACTTTTTGCCAAATAGTCTCAATAAAGAGGATTCTTTGTTTGTCCTAAGTATCAGCAGTGATAACCCCGATGCTACCTGTCTCGGTTATTCTATACACAGGGGTCATAGTAATTATTATCTTTATGTTATTAGTAGCCCGGTTTCTGTCCTTGCAAATATTAGATTCTGATTGTGGTTAAATGTCTTTGGTTACATGCGTGTCCTCAACATCAGAAACCACTGTTGGCCCTGAGTCTGGGCTGGACACGTCATCCACTGTCAAAGAGCTGGGTGAGGATCCTTCTAGAGGCAGAGTACCAGGAGAACACTGCCCATCCTTCTCTCCTTCCTCAGGTGACTTCAAGCAAAGCTCAAGTCCGTCTTCCGCCAGGCTGGATGGAGAGCTACCATCCTTCTCTGATTCCTGGCTGGGGTAAGAACTACAGGACTGGGCTGTTTGCACAGCCCCAAGCCCTTCGGCTGCCATTTGGGGAATGTCTGTCTGTCTCTCTTGCGGTGCGCTGGCTTCTGGAATGCCAGGAGCACATGGAGGTGGCTCCGTGGGTCCTTTTAGAGAACCTGTTTTATTGTTTTCTGGTCTCGGTGCCCTTGCCTTCTTTCTGAGAGACCAACTTTTCAAACTGGCTATACCATTTCTCAACCATGTGCTGGGGTGCAGAGTTACAGAACGCATTTGTGAATGCCCCTCTAGACTGTCCTTTTTTGTATGAGCCTGGTGGCTACTGGCCTGCCCTGATGAGGGACCGGGAATTCCAGAAATGAGGCTGGAACTGCTTAAGTCAGAAGAAAGCTCTTCCTGTTTTCCTTGAGGTCGAAAAGTGCAATCTATTGGAGCGGATGTTTCAGTGGGTGTAAACACTGATTGTTCAGAAATCTGAGAAAAAGCGCTGTCTTGGGAGCTCACTGGCGAGCCAGATGGGGACGTGTCTGGGGAGGACAAGCTGGAACAGCTACTCCTCGGGCAAATGTTTAACCTTGGGGAGAAGACCTTCTCAGTGTTCTGGTTTGCGGCACCACTCTTGCCAACCTCGATCCCCATGACCAAGCTCCGACTGATAAGCTTTTGCCCCTCCATCTGCAAAGACTTGTGCCGCTTGAGATAGTCCTCCTCTTTGTGCAAGAGACTGGCGTCACAGCTTGCGTTGTGCTGCTTCTTTTTTGAATAAAGTCCCCTGAGATAGGTCAGTTTGCAGTGTCGGTCATCGGTGCTGGGCTCTGAGCAGCGCTGCTGCCTCCTTGAGCCTTTGAGGGGCTCTGCTGGGCATGGCGGGGAGTACCCAGCCGTGTCCACAGCGATGGGCTGGTTCGTGGGACAATCGTGTGAGGACAGGTGGCTGTGAGAAATGGTCACTGGCTTGGATTTAGGAAAAAGGTTTACGTGATTTCCTTCGCTATCACACCAGCTTTTCTTCTTATCATTTTCATCAGTGGCATTTTTCTTGACATCAGTGTCTGTGACTAAACTTGTTTTAAAACCTGTCTTACCCTCTTTCTGGAGGGGTGGATTCAGACTCAGATGGTTCTCATCTTTTTTCAGGAGAATCGCATCACAGCTGGACTTGCGTTTCCTTTTCTGATAAAACGCCCTGAGAAAGGACAGCTTTGAACCCAGGTAGCCGATGCTGGGCTCCGAGCAGCGCCGCTGTTGCCTCGGGCTTTTTGGAGCATCTTCCGTAGCTGCGGACAGGTGGCTGGGGGTGCTCATGCCAGAGGGGGCACTGGCCTGGTCCTGCAGCGAGGCCTTTCTGTACACTGCCGCCACGGTCACCGGCTCAGGCTCACTGGGCTGTTCCACCTGAACGTCTTCATCTTTAGGATGGTCTAAGTCAAAGTCGCTCAGGGTTAAAACGCCTTCCGCCTCAGGCTGCTCGAGGTCATAGTCACTGAGGGTTAACATGGAGTCCATGCTTCTGCTGCCTGGACCGAGTTTCTTTACCAAGTCACTGCATGGAGCATCAACTTCGTTCAGCTCAGTTTCCAGGCTGTCATAGGAGGAGTCATTCAGCTGGAAGAAAGAGTTATCTGTCGAAAAAAATCAAACCAGGATTAACATTTGCATTTGCCTCAAATACATGCTGCCTTAAAAAAAAAACTAAACAACTATGATGTTTAGTTTAATTCTGTTTTCATGCAGATTTTTCAGATTCCTACTCTCAAGAAAGAAAGCATCTTTCATAATCTTTCTAGTTGTTAGTGCAGGAACTAAAAGTAAATTTTTGGGGTATACTAGATTTACCTCAGTCCCTGAAGAAATAGCTTTTCTTTAAGTAAGGTTTCCTCAAAGCAATGAAGACATGTCATAATACCAGGAAATGGTAAAAAAATACAAAGAAATTAATGCAGATACACTCAGGTTCTGAATAAGACTGTGTCTTTTAAATGGATTAGCTGGTGGATACACCTAATTAACTCTGTTAGTCTCAGAGAAACCATTTACCAACTTATCAATTTCCCTTTGACATAGTCCTTTAATATCTATTACTTTGTTTATTTTTTACAGCAATCAGACCAGTTAGATGTTATGGTTTCCCATAATTACAGGAGAAGATACTAATGTTACGGTGGCACAGAATAATTGTTCAAAGATAACCAAGAATTGGTGGTACAGGCATTCATATTTTGGAAGGCTGAATGTCTTCAAGCCCCACACACCCTGCCCCGCCCCATGAGGCTAGCTGTTTTCTCAAGTACTTTGCAGGGCGCTGGATTTCTGAGAGATGTCAGGGACCTCGGAGAGGAAGATGAGGAGCAACCAGGCCAGGCCTGCTTCTGGGTCTCCTACTCCAGTTTCAACCACAGCACTTCTGTTATTTTGTAAGATATTGCAACAATATGTTGTAACAATATTGTTATATTGTAAATCTGTTAATTGTTCTATTGTATATCCTTGTAAGGTTTTATTTTGAAACAAGAAGTTAGAATTCTGCCACTAACAACTTCTTGGAGTTTGGGAACCTTGTCTTATACACTAGGTAACCTGACCACAGTGTTAACACAGCGTGACCTACGAGCAGGCCTTCTAAGGAAGGGGCGGAAGCCCGCGGCTCCTGACTCAGGTGAGAGGCCCCTTCACCCGAGCTGCTCTGGGCTGCAGGGTAATCGGTGCCCTCGCTGACCTTCACGTGTGTGTCTATTTCTCACACACAAAAACAACCCCATTATTCACAATACCTGAGACATTCTCTTTCATAGCACATGTCACTGAAACCTCTTCCAAAAGGGAAGTGATTTCTTCTCCAAATATTCTACAGCAATTTTCAATCAGAAATTGTATAAGCAGAGAAACCTGCACAAAAAAGGAACAAAAATGAAGGGTTACTTTTCACATAGCGCACCTATAAATCAGACTTCATATACGAATCCTGGTTCAAACCAAAAAAAAAAAAAGTGAAGAATCCTGAGAAAAATTCAAAGTTCATGTCTGCTTGGAAACTAAACAGAACCGTTTCCCCTAAAAAAAAAACAGTAGTTTGAGTATAGAAATCCATTTTAATCAGTGGCTTAAAGTTATTATTTCTGGCCTTGGTTTAATGCTAACAGTTTTATACTAATGGTCCTGTCTTTAAAATTAGGGTAATTTTAAGTATTCTCTGTACTGGGCATTTGGGATGAAGAAATATACTTTCTTATTAAAATTCATGAAGCATCGTTAGATAGACTTATAAAATATGTTTCTTATGTAAAAGGCAGGTGTCATAAGTGTGGGAGGTGGGCATCCTCTGTGGATTTACTCTGAAGGAGAGGGACGGCTGGAGAGAAAAGCGTACATTTTCCCTGACCAGCCTCTTCCTATGCATTTGCCTCCCTGAGGAGCCAGAACTGGAGATGCTTGGAGAAGAGCTCACTGGGGAGCGCTGTGCCTCCACTGAGATATACTGGAACCTTTCCATAGTCTTCTTGCCCCAATAGCTGAGGCAAAGGAGCAGGCAGAACGTTGGGAGGAAGAGGAATCAGTGCCCCATCCTTGTACTAACCATCAGGTACTGCAGGAGTGTGATTTCAAGTAAGTACTGAGTGAGTGAGGTACCATCGCCACCTCCATTGTGTTAGATGAGGAAACTGTGGAACAGTGTAACTAATTCTGCCCTAGATTGTACATCTGGCAAGTGGGGAGGGCTGAGATTTCCACCTGCGCCTGTTCAATTTCAAAGTCTTTTGTTTCTTTTTAAAATCTTATCAACTGCTCTTCTCCCTCTATGGTTTCAGTCAATCACAGCTGTTTTGCCTCCTTAAAGGGAAAACAGAAGTAACCCAATTACTATCACTTTCTTTGCTTAAGAAATCAGCTTTCTGCAGTCTACCAGGAGAGGACAGAACAGTCGATGAACTCAGACTTATAAGAAGATGTACTTAAGGACGTGTCTTTCAGAACTAATACCCCAAACTTTAGGTTCAAAATGGGGACTCAGTGCCCCAGGGCAGAAAAATGAAAAACTTCATTACCTTATTTGTAAATTCACTTTCTATTTCGGGGCTGGAGGAAGCAGGAGGCCAAAGGATGCTTGGAGCGATGCACACTGCTAAGTTAAATGAATTCATCTGGTTCCATGAGGCATGGTTTTCAATCTTGTGCAATAACCCGAAAAGATACTTTAGCAGAACAACATTCGCTCTTGGGAGCCGGTCTAATAGCCTAAAGACAGACAAAGGTGCTCTTTAAGCAAGACATTTCGTGGAAAACTTGTAGACAGGGCAACCTTTCTTCGCTTTTCATGGGGAACCACGCGAAGCAGAAACACAGTTCAGGTATGCGGGAGTGTCAGCTCATATGGTACGTGCAGAGCGAGGACTGTCTTACAGAGGGGAGAGAGTAAGACTCAGGGGGGTTATTCATTTATTTTGTATATTCTGTCTCTGGGTGAGAACCTTTATACATACATATATATATTTTCATGGTTGTTGCTTTTTTCCAACAAGAACCTGTAACTGAGACAGGAGGGAAGGGGGCAGGACACAGCCATTAAAGGAATGACACAGCAGTTAGCAACAAGGTGGAGGAAAAGTCAACTCCTGATGGACCTTGAGGACCAGGATGGATGGAGAGCTGACCTCCAGTGGACCCTGAGCTCCCTCACACACACTGTAATGTACTAGCACCGCAAATGGCACACCCACAGGTGCCATGACAGCTCTGAGGCTGACCATGGAAGTCAAGGAGAGGGTAGTGGCCCAATTCCTGGGGATCCCCACCCCTTCCTCAAAGCAGTTGGAGTAATCCTCTCACTTGTTAACGTATAAAAACTCGCAACACTGTGCCTCGTGGACTCTCTTGCTCCCTCACCTTCCCAGATGCCCGGCACTCTGTCTATGGACTGTGTGTCTACTTCTCCTTTAAACTAAACACCCAACCCTGCTCCCCTCTACCCTTCTCCTGCGTTCTGAGATGGTCTGCGCTCTGTCTACAGAGTGTACATCTCTCTAAACAAATCTACTTTTACTCAACTAGGGCTCGCTCTTGAATTCTTTCCCGCGTGAAGCCAACGACCCTCACTTGGCGGGGCGCATCCCAGGGACTCAAGTGAGACCTGGGACACAGCCCCCCTCTCGTGCCCCGTTTTCCTGTATCACAGCCTGGGGAAGAACATCAGGTCATCTGGCTCTTGTTGCATAAATACCAGAGAGGCGCTTCTTCAGCACCACAGACTGACAATGAGTATGGTTTTCTAGGGACAAATTATGACAGATTGCAATGGGCCAAAAGATTACTGAATGTTTTCATTGGACAGTGAGGCCTTGCCTAGTGTGCTCTTTTGGGGTGTCAGATTCTGAGGGGGCCCTGAGCCTTTGAGTTATTTTACACCTCTGTAAACTATAGAATATTGACAGCAACACACATAAGACTTGTCCATAGACCTGAAAATTCTCTCTGGTGAAGAGTCACGTGATTTACTTGCACTGCCTCATGCCCCAGCAGAAACAGCCAGTTTTGTTTTTTATGTCTATTTATAAATTCATTTCAGCATTTCTGATTCAACTATTACAACTTGTGGTAGTTAACTGTCTTCTCTGAACCGGCGGCAGTAACGTCTTAGTAGTTCTCTTTATTAATCCATGTTTTAAATAAAATTTCTTTCATGTGTATATGTTTATATGAGAGCCATAATTCTGGCCTTTTAAAAATCATCCTTTAACAGCTTCTACGATATAAAATTTTAGACAATGAGCAACAACATACAGAATCTCAAGTTCCCTGTACCTGAACGGTTCCCACCAAGCTGTCACGAAAGCAGAGACAGCATTTTGTGCATGGCTCTGAGTCTGGTGCCTTCAACACTTACACCATCAGTAGCTGCGTGTAGATAATGATTTACATTTGAAAGTTACTCAAGATAACACTGCACTGAACAAGCGTTTGCAAATAAATGATACTGGGATTCTTGGGTTTCACAGAAATGCAAGTATTGCTTTTTGTTAATGGACACTTTTTTCCTATTCTCTTATGATGCGGGAAATACTCAGGAATGGGGGTGCTGGGTTCTGCCGGCAACTTCCCTTTCCATGAGGACAGACAATGCATTCTCTGTGATCAGGCTAAGGCTCTGCAACTCCCTTTTCCCTTGACACTTTTCACTGAGTTGACTGTCTCTCTGGAGTGTCCTCACATCCCCTTCTCCACATACCCCTGTCATGGCACTGACTGTACCGCACTGGAATTCTGGGTTTTATCTGTCTATTTCTACTAGACTGTGAGCTCCTTGAGAGGAAGGAATTTTCTCTGTATGAATTTGGCTGCTAAATGAAGTGTGTAAGGAATCGTCTGGTTAATTAAATACTTACCAAAATTAAGGTCATAAATTGTAGATTGGGTCTACAGTATTTGCTATTAGTCTAATGGGTTTCAGTGCCTATCAGATTAGAATATACAGAAGGTGTACAATGGTCGAGTATTCCATATTAATAAGATTAGGAAAAAACCCAGTAATAACAATGACAGTTGCTAGCATAAATCTATTTTTAAACTAGCCCCTATGGATATGACTTTGATAGTTATTATTACATTAACAGACAAGCTTGTAAAATATAAGTTTTTTAAAAAGTATTTTTGAGAAATGACCAAATTGGAATAACTACCTTTGAACTGCATTTATTTTTTCCTCATCATTTTCTTCGTCCATTACACAGACCCAATGATCATAGAGATCTGATGAAAAGATGCTTCCCGGAATACATCGTAGAAAATCCTTACATAGAGGGAAAAAAATTTTAAATTGTTATTCTAATAATTTGTATTGGAGAAATTAGAAAGAAGACACTTTATTGGAAAGTTCAGTCCTCCCTTCTTTGGAACACACAGAGCTCTGCGCCAGCCCTCCAATGATGTGCGCACACAGAAAAATATGCTTTGGTTTTTTTTCTAACAAAAAACCAGAGGGAAATTGGGGTCTGGACTACAGTGGGAAAGATAAAGGACAACCTGTTTGGGCTGAAACCTCCTGTTTGTATACATCTTAGCAAACTAGTATAACATGGCAGGGTCTGGCAAACCATCCTAATCTTGTTTTTTTTTCTCTGTCTCTCAAATCACTGGTTAAAAGGAATGCACGAAGTTATCTGTGAGATTCATAATGTGGTAGTCAGTCATCCAGTCATTCTACACATATTTACTCATCTGTGCCAGGCACTGTTTCAGGTGCCGGGAACAGGGTAGTAAATAAAACAAAGTCCCTGGTAATTTAGAACTTTAGATTCCAGCAGCATTGGTGACTAATTCCATCCAGAGGTGTCTGCAGTTTCCCCCTGTATTCTTCATAGGAGGGGAGAAGGCATTCCAGGCTATGGCTGGCTCTGGAAGCCTGGGGCAGCACTCTCATCCCTAATGTATATTAAATAACATGTCCCTGGTACATTATCCTTCTCGGCCTTCGAGACTCCTCCTTAGAGCACTTGTGGGGCCAGGTGTGGGTGAAACCAGACTATGACACAAGTAGGATCTGACCAAGGGAGGTTGTTGTTTGACATTTGTTTATAAAAAAGCTTAAAAGTAGACACACTTTGGTCCTGGTCCTATGTTCCTTTCCTTTCTAGGCCAACACCCTCTGTTGCTTTTGGCACGGTCCTAACAAGCCAAGCTTGCGAAGTCTGATCTCCACCTTAGGAAACTTCAGGCAGAGAAAACCCAATTCCATGTCTAAGTGCTGGACCCATGGCTGACCACCCTCTTGCAAGTTCCTGCTTGCAACACAGAGACAGGTGTGCAATGGAGTAATTTTAATTCTTGCTGGAAAATCAAATAGCAGCCTTACATACGTGCCTTACCAAAGGTGACACACAACTTGTGACAGGCAACATGTCGTGTTTCTGTGACTAACATGGAAGCCTTGAGCCTCGGTGCTGCAGTCAGCTGATTAGGTGAGCATGTCTCCCACGAGCCTACGAGCTCCTTCAGGGCAGGATCAGACCAGACCCTTGCCTTTCACTTCATATACTCAATGCCAAGCATAGTCGCAGACGTAGCAGGGGTCATTACTGAAATGTTGCTGTATGTCCTATAGCCAAATATTAGTGAGGGACAAGGGAAGGCCAGCTAACTATAGCTGAGGCTCTCAAATAATTTAAAAGCCTCTTCGTGGTCATGTTACCTATTATAAGACAATGTTTTGGAGTGGTTAGTAAGCAGGAAAGTGACTGATTTAAAGTCTGTCTCTGTTCTATTGTATTTTCCAGGAGAGATGTACCTGGATACTCGTGATTCAGATGCATCATCACAAAAGTTACCTTTTTTTGGGGGGAAAGCTATCAAATTTTCATAATTCCTAACTAATATTAGTGCTGCACCTACTTGACAAGTCAGATTCAGAAGAGCCGAAATCAGTTATTTCAAAGTGGGGCAGTGACAATAGCTCTCTTTTTAAACTTCAGTGGAAAACATACTTATGATCTGTCTTGAAGAAAAACATCATTAAATCTTAAAACCTACACTTGAAAGATAATTCGTAACATCGCAATGGACTCTCCACAGCTGGAATAACAAGTTATGAAATAACAACCATCACAGCTGAGAAGGATGTGAAAGCTGGTTCTGAATTAGAATCGCCAGTGCCCAGCGCTTGACTCAAAGTCTCCTCCCCTCCAAAGGCAGGGCCCTGGCCATCAGCAGAGCTCCCAGATTAATCTGAGATGAGATTCTTACAGGATTAAAAAGCGAACTGTTCCTCAAAGGTCTGATGGATCAGAGTTATGCTTTCTCAAGCAATTTTATTCCAATTATAGTTCAGAGTGAAGCTTATATTTAAGCAAAACCAGCCTAAGGGAAAAATTCAGGGAAAACTTAAGTACCACTCCCAAATAGTCTCAAGAACAAGAAACAAAACAAAACTAAAGCTCAATAACTTTTGGCAAAAAGCATTTCCTTTCCTGCCACCACTTGGGAAAAAATTGAGAGTAAAGCACAGTTCCATGATCACAAAGCTTTATTTAATTAGTTGGAACCCATCTAACCAGACTTTCCAATCATTTGGATTATTTTTGCCCTTTGCTTATTCTTGTACAACTACTTTCTCTGCAATGTGAAATGCAGCTTAACTCTTTTACACCCAAAATTCTTTGTTAACAGCCTCAGCAATTTAGTTCAAAATTTTGAGGAGTGTGGTGCTGTGAAGAATAGCAAAATTAGGAAAATCTTCTAAAACATAGCCTTTAACTTCTTAAATTAAGAGATGGGAGAAAGCCTAATCATATGGTTAAAAAAAAAGCAAAGAAAAATCCACCATGCATACACGTCCCTGACATGGGTCTTGCTCAGCTAGCGCACCACACATATCTCTACTGAGCTCCACGACTGAAAGGCAAGTGCAAACCCTGTGTAAAATAGACAAGATGCTCCCCGCTTCCGCCCTCCAGCTCTTCTGAGTGACACTTCATTGTCAAAGTCTGTGGCAGGGATTGTTTTAAGAGCAGACATGGCCCTTTTACCAAGAGACATCTGACTGTTCCTAAATTCATAGAGTACGGTTCTGTGAGCAACTGACTGGGAGCAGGGACACGTAAGAGCCTTCTTCACCACGTTTTCCGGAATTTGGGTTTTATGCTCCAGGCCCTGGGATGCAGGCTGGGGCCCTGTCCCTACCCCTGGCACGGGTGCACACCAAGCCTGCTGAGAGACGGCAGCCTGACGCTGGTCTGCAGAAGCCATTGCTGTGGTCAAGAGCGCTGCTGAAAGCTCATTTTGACTTTAGCTTTTGCAAAGACGTGAGACATTTTCAAGAAGGGGGGAGGAAAACATTTTAGAAGAAGTCTAACTCAACTATGGATGTGAGTTAAGTGACCATGGGGCTGGGTTCCAGGTTTCTTTTCCCCCATAAGTAAACCTATTTGCCATAGACATCTTTGCCACAAGAATTTCTGCTACAAATACTTTTATCACATAGCTAATTGGCTGTGAAACTCTAACTATGACGCTTCTTCACAGACGGGGATAGCGTTATAATGAGGGAGACCAGCTGTCTTCCCCCAGAGCTCCACTGTGGGGGGACGAAGGGCATGTGTTCCCCACCTTTAAGACAGAGGCTACCACGAAAGCCGATTCACAGTCTAGCTGTACTTCAACTCCGGAATTCAGTTTCTCTCTCAGCTCTCTGCAGGATTTCATGTTGGCCGACTGTCTGAAGATCCCTTTTGTGAGGGGTCCTTTCTGATTAAGGAAGAAAAGCATATCCTATGGGGAAACAAAGGAAACAAAAATCAAAATGGCACTTGACGGAGAAGGAGCCAGAGAACACATCGCTGCCCTCCCCGGCTGCCAGGGGCTGGGGCGGCCCTGCGGGAGGCACTGAAGGGCTGGGGCTGGACAGGCTGCCAGAGGATTAAAGTCACTTTGTGTGTGTGTGTGTCTAAATCTATTTTCTCCCATTTGTTCTTGCTACATTTCAATACTTGCTTTCATGCGACTGTCCTTTTTCAGCGATCCAATAGTCACTTCAAGGTACCTGTTACCTCATGTCCCTCCTGTCTCACTATTCTTTGCCCACTGTTCTCTAACACAAAATCTTGTCCCCAGACATGGAAATGTTCTTGCCTAACTCATCCTCCACTTGCTTGTCTTTCTTTTCTTGTGACTTTACATTTCATCCTACTTTACACTTCATCCTACTTCCTATATTGACTTCTTTTAAAATCTGGCTCCAAAATCATCACCTCTGGGAAGCCTTCTCTGTCCCATTCCATTCCAATCAGTGTTTCATTTTGCTTCCTTTCCAGCTGCGCATCCTATGCTTGCAGAGGAGGAACAAGTGGGTGTCGGAGACATGCAACCCACAGGACCTTAGACCTAGTTACAGCTCAGGCTTGCTGTGTGTGACTTTCAGTAAGCTTGAGGGTTTTTTTGGGGGGGAGTGGGGCTTTAATTTGTAAAGTAGGAATGATGGAGATGGTGATGGTGATGATGATGATGGTGACAACTACCCTCTAAATCTGTTGTGAAAGACAAGCGATAAAGTGACTAGACTAGCGTCTGGTACTCACAGACACACAGCAGAGCATGAAGTGCCAGGCATCCGGGACGGTGCCTGAAGGGTACTGGACACTCAAAAAATGCTGCTTGACAGGGTTCATTTACTACCTTCACTGAAGACCATACACACTCAGTGGCTTTCACCTGATCTGTTGTACATACAAAAGGTAACTAAATGCCAGAGGATGTATCTTCATGCCTAAACACTTAGAATACTAATAAAAAGTATGAGGTTTAGTCCTTGCTGCTAAGGTGACTAAAAGAGTCATGTTCTGAACAACACAGGGTTCAAGAAAGGATGTGAGAGGAACGTGTGGGATAAAGTGCATTCTCCGTCCACAGAGCAGACAGACTCTAGTTTATCAGAGCAGGTTCATGCTGCTCCTTCCTGCGCCAGCAGACAAGACCATCTCTCCCCATCACGTCTGCCTTATGATGCTGCAATAGTTTAGTCAAGATTTGTATTCTTTGAAGTAATAGTAAAGGTTCTCAGCCAAAGCCATGAGTGTCCACAATTTTTCCATTTGGGGTAGATTTTCCCTCCGGAGCTCTCCTTTCCTGTTAAGTGTTACAGACCAAAACGAGACTTACCAAGATAGGTTTGGGTAGATTGTCATTCTCACAGATATCTGGCAAAGACACTCCAAAGAGCTGTCCCGGCATCAGAGACGTTGGTGACACGGGCTGGTTGTCCAGGTGGGTGCTCGAGCCTCGCCAGAAGGCCCAGTTAATGATAGATCTTCTTCTTTTAAATGTCTTCTGACCTGAATCTAAGGAAGAAGTGAGATTATTAGCAAAACTAATTTAATTCACTTAATCTTATTTCTATAGTTTCCATTGTATAGTATGCACAGCACCACGGCTCAGTATTTTATAAGGTAAGGAAACATTAAACGCTTGGGTTATTCTCCCCCCCCCCCATTTTGGGGACGTCACTGATGTATGTGCTTGAATTCTGGTACCAAATTTTCAAAGGTGAAAGGGCTCCCCGTTTACTGAACTTACAGCACAAAGCATTTCATACCAACACACAGGCCATTTTAAAGAGGAGACTAAGTGAACAAAAAAGCTGAAGATCAAATTAGACCACAATTCAGTAATGAGAAAAAGAAAGGAAGAAGGAGGAGGAAAAGGAGAGAGAAAGAGAGGGGAAAGGGGAGAAGGAAGAGGAGGAGGAGGAAGAAAAGGGGAGGGAGGAGACCTGGGGGAAGGGGAGGAGGCGTCGCTATGAAGGTGCTCTCTGAGAACAAGAAGGCTCTGCTACCTGATGCCCCACTCTGCTGTGGAGCACAGAGGCAGGAAGCTAATGCTCTGTGCCCCCCCCTTTCTCTCCAACTGCAGACTTTTCATGTATCTTTTTGGTTCCTGACTTTAAAAGTATGTTTAAGGCAGCATGGATGGATGAAAACATGAGTGAGACTCACCCTTGCCACGGTAAAGTTTATAATCTTACAGGGGGACAAGACTGGTGATGGGTGGGTGGGGGAGAGCAAGTATATTAATAAATAAGACATCCTGAGGGAGGAACAAGGCACCAGAGGCGTTCAGAAGAACCATGAAGCACATCTGCCTCCCCGTCAGGAGAGAGGGAGTGGTCCTGCAGGCACCTGCATTGGATGTGAATTTGGAATCAACACGATTTCAACAGGTAGAGGATCCAGCATCATCCCTCATGTCTAGTGAGTAATCAATAAATCATTCTCGAACAGTAATTGAACTGAGCAGACATTTAGGTGAAACAAGATAGCAGGAACAAAACAGGCAGGAGAAAGGTCAGCAGTGAATCATGGTTTTGTGAGATCATAGTTCTAAAACAGTTCTGATGTCATCTGCATCTAATTTTAAGACAAAAATGGATGGATCTTCACAGGATCTGATACCTAAAAAGACAGCTCTTTAGGGCCCTTTTTGACCTTTCTGCCACCTACACCCCCTGGCCTAAACAAATACACACAGGTAACAGCTATAAACTCCAGGCAACACTTAAAGATATAAGAGCCGACCTGAAGACACTAAAGAGTGACCAAAGGAAGGCACAGAGTGGAGGTAACAGTTTGACACCTGGGAGGAAGGGAATGGCATGGCACTGGGTGAGTTTCCCACTTTTACAGCTTCTTCCATGAGCGTAGGACCCCGGGTTGGCAGGGGTGACTAAAACTTGGAGAGAAACCTATCCTCTTGCTGGTTTGAAAAAACTATAGAGAATGGAGATGGAGGTGACCACAGCAGCTGGAGGGTGAAGGGGGAACCCCAGGAAGGAGCAGACAGACTAGTGGGAGCCCCAACCCAAATAATGGGCATGAATTCTGCCCAAACCTCTGGCTGACCCCCGAAGCCTGCATTGCGTGGGGCAGATGCGAAACAGCTCTTGAGGCGAACGGGCCCACAGGTGGTGCCCACATAGATTCTGACTACATTTTTCACCAGGGACAGTGCATGAAACTGGTCATCACACTGTGGCTTTGAGGCCCTGACCCCCAGCCATGCTGCCAGAGATGGTGCATTACCCCCCAGCTCTCTCTGACCACGGGGCACGAAGGGGACAATCTCGGGGGGTGGGGCACCGAGGAGAACATTCGGGGGTTGGGGGACACGAAGGACAGTATTCCGGGTGGTGGGGACACCGAAGGAGATGATTCCAGGGGGTGGGAGGGGACAGTCGGCAGTGCCCAGTGCTCATTTCAAGCAAGTGTTTCATACTGTTTATTTCCTCAGCATACCCAACATAAACCAAATACTAAAAAAGCCACGTCGTGGGAAGATAATCAAATAGGAAACAATTTACTGAACAGCAGCTAGACCATCATCCACCCCTGGCTTCCTCAGGATACAAGAAGTGCATCATAAATGCTCATACACCCAGGTGTAAAGTTCTTTGCTTCAGGAGTCAGGAGCCCAGCTAGACTCCTGCTTCAGATATTTATTTGTGCAAGTTACTTATCCTGCTTCTTCACTTTAACATGAGAACACCACCTACAGCTAACAGCCTCACCGAGAGAATTAAGTAGGATAATGTTTGAAAAGTGTTACTTTGCCCAGGGCATAGGTCCACAGCAGCCTTGAACAGAGCTGCCAAGACACCAATCTCCTCCCCAGAAAGAGGACCTCCTCCCCACATCCATTCTCCACTTGTTTAACAGCCTTCTGGAAGTGTGTGGACAGGAAGAAATACCAGAATCTGCTTAACTAAAGCACTTTCTTCCTGTCCTGACATTCCCAACTTGCACCATCTTAAAGAACAGGAAAGAAAGCTGAACCCATTCTTAAATCCAGGAGGGGGTTCCTGTGTGCCAGCAATGCCAATCTGTGCAAATGTTTGTTGGGTATGTATGTTTACATATGATGAGTAGTTCTACTTAGTCTAGTTTCCTCACATTTAATCTGGTTTCATTATTTCTAAAACTATCAGAATTATTTGCTTTTTTTTTTAGCTTTCATACACTTCTTAGAAAGAATGCTCTATCATAAAGTTATGTACCCAGCTATCCTACGAGTGCAGAGGATAAAGCAGAAATTGAGTCCTGAACTTTATTATAAATACTTTCAGCTGCAGCCATGTCTTTTACTATGTACAACATTCAATTTTAAAGCTCACGTTCCCTCTGGGACTGAGAGAAAAAAAATCTCATTAAAGTTTACTTTCTTGCAGAGCTTTAATACACAGCTCTTACTTTCCAAATGTCAAAGACTGATGAAAAGACATGCAATTGCTATAAAAACTGTAAGGGAGATGTAAATGCAGGGCTGGTGGAGTTCAGGAAGGCTTAGCGTCCCAGACAGCCCCGACAAGGTCCAAGCCGGCGTTTTTCCATGCTTCAATTAGGGAGCTGAATATTAAAAAGTATAATTCTCAGAAGTCTGTCCTCATAGATTGTTAAAGAATAATCACAACAAAAAACCCTTTAATAAGATTTTAGCAAGATGGTGACATAGGAAGATCCTGATCTCACCTCCTCCCACGCACACACCGTATCTACAGCTACCTATGCAACAGTTTTCTCTGGAAAAAACCTAAAAACTGACAGAGAGACTGTCAAGTTGGGCAAATGAGAGGGAAGTGGCTACAAAAGGCTGAGACAATCTCACCGTAAAACCCATCCCTGGTGCAACAACCTACAGTTGGGAGGGAACTTAAAATCTCCTCAAAACCCAGACCTTCCCCAGAAGGAGTGAAAAGTTTGTACCCCACAGAGGTCACCCCAACTTCTAAGGTCTGGCACCTGTGAGACAAACTCCTAAAACATCTTGCTTTGAAGGCCAACAGAGCTCACGCCCAGGAGATCTATGGTCCATGGTGGACTGGGGAACAGTTCTTAAAGCACTTGTGTGCACACTACCCACCCCAGGGCTCAGGGCAGAGGCAGTTCTTTCCAAATCACTGACTTCATGTTAAAGAGACTCATTTCCTAATTTTAAGGCACTGGTCTGAGGGGCAGGGCCGCTGGGATACCCCCCAGAATATAAAATGGGAAAAGGACAGTCTCTTCAAAAGTGATGTGGGTTCATTTCTGGGCTCTCTATTCTGTTCCACTGATCCAGATGTCTGTTCTTGTACCAATACCATGCTGTTTTGATTACTGTAGCTCTGGAGTATTGTCTGAAGTCTGGGAGGGTTACTCCTCCTGCCTCCTTCTTTTTCTTCAGTAATGCTTTGACAATTCAAGGTCTTTTGGGATTCCATATAAATTTTATTATGATTTGTTCTAGTGGAAAAATTGGAGAGCAGTAAAGTGAAAAGTGAAGCTGGACCACACCATACAAAAAAATTAATTCAAAATGGATCAGACATGAATATAAGACCTGAAATCATAAAACTCCTAGAAGGAAACATGGGGGTAAATTACTTGACACTGGTCTGAGCAATGATTTTTTTTTTTTGCATTTGGCACCAAAAATGAAAAGCAAAGAAAGGAAAAATGCAGGAGTACATCAAACTAAAAAGCTTCTGCACAGCAAAGAAACCCATCAACAAAATGAAAAATCAACCTACTTCAATAAGTTGATGGGAAAAACTATTTGCAAATCACATATCTGATAAGGGGTTGACGTCTAAAATATATAAAGAACTCATATAACTCAACAGCAAAAAAATGAACAACCCAATTAAACATAGGCAGAGGATTTGAAGAGACTTTTTCCAAGAAACATATAAAGATGGCAACCAGGCACATGAAAAGATGCTCAACATCACTAATTCTCAGGGAAATGCAAATCAAAACCACAATGAGATAGAAACTCACACCTGTTAGAATGGCTATTATCAGCAGGACACAAATGACAAGTGTTGGTGAGGATGTGGAGAAAGGGGACCCGCACGCACTGTTGGTGGGAATGCAACTTGGGGCAGCCACTATGGGAAACAGCACGGGGGTTTCTCCAAAAAGTAAATATAGTACAACCATGTGACGCAGCAATTCCACTGCTGGGTATTTATCTAAAGAAAACAAAAACACTACTTTGACATTTAATGACATTTAGTGATGAAGTAATGTCAAGCTACTTTCACACTTTTCTCAACATCTAAAGTCAAAACAAGAAGCAAGATCTCCATTCCCATAAAAAAAACTGCAGCAGTGATATTTTCTGAGCTCAAACTACATGTCTAGCAGTATTTACCTGCCTCAAGGTAAGTGCAAAGGATATTTCTACATTTGAAAATCCTGTAACTGTGCAATTGACCTGTGCAAAGGGGAATTTCATGTTTCAAAAGTCTTTCACTTCTACCTAACTTTCAAGTGGAAGTGATTAATATGCAATGAAACGACATGCCAAAAGGCAAATATCAAAAGAAGAATCTAACAAAATTCTACAAATATCTCTGAAGAGAGAAACATGCTCAATTAAAATTGTACACTTGTAGCATTGGTATCTCAGTATTTGGCAGTACCTACTTGTGTGAAAAGGTATTTTCAAAGATGATGAAATACGTAAAACCTAATTACGTATCAGAACACTTTCCAATCAATGGTGACAATTGGAATACTAACTTTGCACTTCAATTAAGCGAAATGTTATTCCCCCAAAACAATCCAATTCCTCTCATTAGTAGATCTGTACCACACAAAATTGTACTCTATTACTATGTATCGAATGTCATCAATAAAAAAAATTTGTTAAAATTTGCTTTTCCTCTTGTCATTTAAGTACCTGTGTAATACCGTCAATTCTGTCTCTTGATCTGCAAATTTTACTATCTGGCCCTTTACAGAAAAAGTCTATTGAGCCCTGCTCTAAGTCAGTGGTTTCCAAAGCAGTTGTTCATCAAAATCTTGGGCATTAAAAAAAATACAAAACTGGTTCACTTGTTAAAGTTTTAGTTTCACAGGTAGGTTGCCACCATGGGTCTGTAGTCACTCCATTCCCTTAGCGTGAATCATCTTACAGCTGCAACCAATCTTATCCTAACTTCCAACAGAGAGAAACAGAGGACTAACACACAGAGGATGCCTACAGTTTAATTAAGCAAGCTGTTGACAAAGTTGGGTAAAACTCTTAGGATTCTTGACCCCTGATTGTTTTGGTCAAGTCAGTTAAAATAAATTTATTTTACTGACAAGGGACCCAGAGAAGTCATTTTGAACAACATGGGTATAAAGATAGAAGAGTAAAACACCATTTTCCTCAGCTTAGTTATAAAGGCAACATTCCCTTTGTGTCTTCAATGAGTACCAGCAACAGACCTGTCAATAAAAGAATTCATTCAACAAATATTTATTGAGTTCAATTTATATATGCAGACACTGTTTCAGGTGCTGAAAACATAGCAGTGAACAAAACAGACTCAACTCTCTGCCTTCATGGAGCTCACGTTTCAGGGGATGGAAAACTGTAATATCTCCATAACACCCCAAAGATGTGAGTAAACAGCCTTAGAGTTCAAAAACTCACTTTAACTCTGTGGGAGAGAGGAGGACTGGTGCAAATGCAGGGTCAGTTTTTATCACTGGTATTGGCAAGATGGAGGAGTCCTGACCAGTGATTTCAATAAAGTATAAAGTTTGAGGCTAGGTCATCAACCGAAAGAGACAGGGCTGGACATGCATGTGTGTGGAGATGAGCATAAAACAGTGGCCACTGTCCATGGGGTATCCCAGTTTGTTCAGGTTTACAAAAGCAGCTCCAAAAATTCAGCATCAATTTTCAGCTACCCCCCCACCTCACACTTTTTGTTATGATACATATGCTTTTATTTCTATACAATCTTACTTTCAGACTGAGGGTTTAAAGCTCAAACATGGGTTAGGGTAATTAATGATGGTCCTCCTGTGTTGAGCACCACTTTTTATCACTCTGGAGTCTTTATTATGGGGAGGGTAACAGATGGCTCTGTTCCCAGGGAATTCAGATTAGCTTAGCAGGCTAAGGAGAGATTTCGGTGGAAATTACCTTCATCTTCCCATGATCATCAGTGCCAGATCCAGGTAGGGCACCAGCGTCTCCTGACACCCATCACTGACGGCCTTCTTTTAATAATGTGATCATTTAGGGGGAACACACAATGCAATGCATTACAGTACAAAGAAGGCATTGAAGCACCTGCCGCACTGACTGGCGCCTTTGACTCTGCAGTGGGCATAAGGTTAAAGGGGGAAGGACAGTGAAGAAAGAACAGACCGTACCACAACCAACCGCTGATTACCCGTCAGTCACTCCTACCGCTGATTTATAAACCCATCTTCTAAAGCTCCATCTTTCCTTTCAAAACACTTAGAAAATTCAAAAGAAAAAAATACCTCATCTGGCTGGAAGTTTGGGTCTTTGCCTGTATAAAGGCAAAGAACTTTGAAAACTTGGTTTTCAGGAATGAAAAGTTTTGCTAAAAAAAGGCTCTCATGAAAGAGGAAGAAAACTCACCACCCAGTTGTTGGGCCACAGCCAGCCGGCTGGGCTTCAAGATGAAGTGGCACTGCTTCTCTTGGGGCAGCTGTTCCATGAGGAAGGGCTCTTGGAGGTTGGATGGTGTCGGGGAGTCCTTCGACCCCCGTGTCAGGAGTGCCGTGTCTCGAAGGTGACCCATTTCAATCCCATAGGGGAATTCATGTCCTACACAGAGAAAAATCTAAATGTAGACTTTAGGCTGACTGGCACTGTGTCAGTATGAGCATGTGTGCTACAGGATGGAATGTCCTGCAATCTGCTCCTGGGACTTTTGGTATAAAGAATCCTTTTGTTGACTGAGCGATCACCATGCACACTCTTACACTTGGAGACCACTGTGTAATGCAGGTGGCCCCACCAAAGTAGTTCTTTTTGGGGGGGTGGGGGTAGAGAGGAGAAACAAAGAGGAAAAAGTCTTTAAAGAATATCTTGTTTGGGAATGCACAGGTTAGTTTGTGAGTTGCATCATGTTGACTTTTCCTATGTTCACATCTGAGAATACTGAAAGGCATTCTAGTTTCTCCTTTGACACTACCTACCTCTGTAAATCTTCAGCAAATCCCTGACCTCTCTCAGCCTTAAATCCATGATTTAAAATATTTATCCTACCCATCACACAGTATTATAAGGATCAAATAAGTAAAAATTCAGTGGTTAATAGTATTTAAATACAAAGGGCAAATAACTATATATTTCAAAGATCACTATTATTACTATTATTCAGTACAAGATATCTGCCTGAAAGAAGACATTTTATACTCTTTATTAGTTATACACAATTAGAGTTACTCAAGGGCTGGCTTGTCTGACTTATGCTTCCCTCCCACCACGCCACTCTGAGGCCGTTTTTCACAGGCAATAGTTAGGAGGAAGACTGCAGGGCATGAGAGACACAAAAACAAGATTCAAAAAGGAATTTTCAAACTAGAAAAACTAAACCCTGGACATCTGACTGCAATATCAGTTTTTGCTCTTTAGTACGCTGAGTAATTTCATTTTCTCAATTCTTAAGTACCATTGTGCTGTAGATTTGTTTACTTTTTAAGTACAGAGAGTAAGGTCTCTTCCATTCCAGACTTATCACTGAATCTAATTCAGTGAACTTTTCCTTTTCATCTCGCATAGGCCTACAGTGTCAATGTTTCATTGATATTAAGTACTACAGCAACTTTCAGGGACAAAGGCAGAAAAATAAAGACTTCTATGACAGCAATAAAACAAAATTGCTTTACCAAAATAGCCAGTAGCTAATCCACAACTGAAATTTGCAAGATGCAGTAAAATATACAATGGAGAATTGCTGCTAAGTAACAACCATGTCCCATATCCTATGTGTCTTTTTTAGTGAGTTAAAAATGAAGCTTCATGTTGTTTTAAGCCTGACAGTTACTACCTACATAGTTTTAATTAAATTAATATATTTTATTAAAACAACTATTTTAAGTACTTATTTGACTTTTCATCACAGATTTAATTGTTGCTCATTGACTTTTACACAAATGACAACATTAAGAAATAAACTGGAAATGCAGGGAATTTTGTGCTATGTGCATGATGGCTTGCTTTAAAGCTTGAGAATATACATTTCATAGAAAAGTTTGGATTTAGATTATTCATATCACTTGAAACCTAAATTACACTGTAGTGATCTCACAGGTCAATGAAAGGATTACATGAGATAACTCATGTGATATGCTCTGCATAATGCTAGGCAGATAGCAAGCATTTAAAAATCATTAACAGAAATCGTCATCATCATCAATGTCATCATCTCAAGATTTGCTACAGATGCTGTCCCTTATTTTAATTGCCCTACTTCCGTTAACTATACTGAAGGACTTCACTGATCAAGAAATATTTTTGTAGCTAAATGGTTTAAATAAGGTGAGATGTGACCTATTTACCAGTAATTCCTCAAAACAGATGCTGGGAAATTTGGCTGGAGAAATAGCAAAGTAGTTAGTTGGTAAGGTAGTACCTATTGCTAAATAAGTCAATAAAGAGTCTTAGGAATCTAAACGGTTTGATTTCATTTTCTTTTTTGATGCCTAGCAAAGATCTGGGTACAGGGCAAGTGTTAAGTACTCACTGATAGATTAAGAGGCATGACTGGATCATAGGAGGTTTTCTATAGAGGCAAACGGTAGGAAAAGGAAAGGAGATTCAAGAACTAAATATGAAAAATAAATATACAGGGAAAATGGAATTCCAGCACATCTTGCTTTCTCTTAGAAAGAAAGTTTTAAAAGGTTTGACAAAATAGTTCTGTTTGTAAAGTGAAAAAAAAAAGAAAGGAAAATTGACATTTCTCTTCCCCTCTACACCACTAGTTGCTTGAATGAAGAGATATCATTTACCTGCACATAGGACATACTTGATATATGTATTTATTAAATGAATAGGTGAATATTACATGGGATTAATTATTTAATAGTATTTAAATTTAGGGCCATATGACCAATTCTCTGAGACATTTAGAACTATAATTAAAACACAATCCATCTTATATTTTCACAGAAACTTACCAATAAGTGGGTATGGTGCCTCTTCTTTGCTAGAATTCGCCCAGAAATGGTACTCTTTCTCAGAGCCCTTGGAGATAAAAGAATTAACAATCATTCTCTCACATTTGGTAACTAAACAAAGACATATTTTTGGCATTTCTATGTTTTGCAAAAACATAGGGCCAATATAAATGCTTTCATGGTTCATGGGGGTGATATGGTTTTAAAAGGTGGTAATGCTGGTTCCTACAACCCATCTCTCCTCTAACCCCTAACAGAGGATTCAGAAATCTTGCCCTTTTCCCCTAGTGATGATGAGGGATCCATGAACTTCAGTGGAATCAGGCTCTCAGTATTATAAATAGGGTAGCCCACAGAATGTGAGATCACATACATGCCCTTGTGTAAAGTAAACAAACAAACAAACAAACAAACAAAACCAAAAAAAAAAACCCCAAACCCTTCCTGGTTTACTAAAAGATCAATCTATCTTACTTAGAGTCCTGACTTCTGTTAGGTCTCTGCACTACTTAGCAAATACTAGAATTAATCTCCAATGTGCCCCTGCAAAGACAATCTTGTTATCCAGAAAACCACAACACTGCTGTGTCTGTGATGAAAAAGTAAAATCTCAGAGGCTGACTATTAAGTCAGCTGCTCCTGAGTGGAAAGAAAAGACTGACCAAGGGGCTTTGAGGAGACAGGTAGTTGGCACAGTGTACACTGGCTTTATTTTGGGCAAGTCCAGTCCTGGGGACAGAAAGGACAAGAATTCTGTCTAGAGAATAGGCCCAGTTATGGGAAACAATGAAACCGTTCACTAGCAGAATTACAACCCAGTAATACTAAAAATCCTATTTGAAAGAAATAATACCAAATTATACAGACTTTGCTGTATTGTCTAGAAGAGGATAAAGCAAAAATGTTTAAAGTGAAGTCAGAACAGAATGGCAATATTTAATATTCTTGCCTTTATCTTCTGATTAAAAATCATGACCCTGACCTTATAATGAAGGGAATTGGCTAGGAGATCATCCTGCCAAGTCCCCTCCCCTACTTTGTCACTTCCTTTCCTATCCTCTAGTCAAAAATTTTTATTGCAAACAGGAAGAGCAATCTAGTAAAAATCCTTTCTTTTCATGTAGTGTAGTGTACACATTAATAATTCCTTAGAGCAGTATAACCAGAGAGACTCAATTCCTAATTACACACTGAACAGAAATACTTTTGGGGTGATGAGACCGATCACTTACCCAAAAGAAAAGCATAAATAAGAAAATGAGTCATGTCATTAATTAAGATCAATTTACGTTTTTAAAAGATCACTCTGGTGCTTCAAAATGGAGACTGGGTCAGGGAAGAGCAAGAGAAAAGGTGTTAGGCATGTTAAGGACTTTCTGCAAAGGTACAAGAGAGATGGTGATGGTTTGGCTTGGACTACAGTGACAACAGTGGAGATGAAGTGGAGAAATTCAAGACATGTTTTGAAGTGATAGTCAACTGGCCTTTCTGATGGTTGCTATAGAGTGAGGAAATGCCAGGAGCTGAAAATGAATCCTAGATTTTTGGCTTGAACCACTGGGACATAGTACTATGAATTACAACAGACATGCACGTTAAGTACAAACAATAAGAGCTAACACCTTTTGAGTGCTTATTATATGTCAATGTTCACTCAATTTCACATTCGATTTTCCCCCAAAATCTCGAGGCGTTAGGTACTATTGTTATTTTCATTTTACACATAGGAAACTGAAAGGTTCAGTAGGTCAGTAGGCTAGGACAGAAACAATGTAGAATTGAACCTAGGTCATCACACTCCAAATTTCATCACAGTGTACAAAACCGCATCCTTGGCAACAGTTTCTAGGACCATGAACCACATTCGAGGCACTGGTAACACCACTGAATTCACAGACTCTCAGGATGACTAGCTTGAAAGATCCTACTGCTTTACTGCTTGGCGTGTTCCTTTAAGGCCTATCATTTAAGAGCATCTTATTTTCATAGAGTAAAAGATGTATCTGTCCACTGTGTATGCTTCTCAAAGCACTTGCTGCAGCATTATCTCTTTGATTCCCATTTTACAGATGAGGAAACAAACAAGTTAAGTGATTTTTGTCAAGATTACTGAGACAGTAATAGAGCTAGAACTAAAAGCCAAGTGAACTCATCCCATACAGTGGTCTGGCCAATAAACCTATCTTTAAAAATTCTGACCACTCAGTAAGAAATACATTTTACATCCCTACCCAAAATACATATACGGATGTGAAACAGAGAAAAAGAAGTTACACAAAACAGTCTTTACCCTTACTACCCTGCTAATATTTTCTTTTCTATTTCATTTTAAATGTTGATTATAACTGGTAATTTAAACAACATTGATCCAAATCCTAGTAATTAACATTACAACCACATAGTAGACTTTTTAGAAATAAATCCCATGACTCACTCGGACTACCAAGCACTAGAATGGTGAGATGAAATCTGAAAAAGATCAGTCTGTTGAGTATTTGGGATACATGAAGATTGCGGTCCATGAGTGTAAATGGCAGTGTTCTCTGAGCTATGCTTTTGTAAATAATCTTTTATTAGTATTACTTTCTATTGCTCTGGGGGTCTGAAATCAAATAGACATGCCTACTAATATTTGAAACAGGCGGAGACACACTTTTCTGGAAAAAAAAATGTTAAAAGCAAAATGAAACAGTTCTTCAACCTTACTCCTGCTCTATAGGCAGTAAAATGCTGTCAAAAGACCAGACTGGCAACATCCATTTACTTTTTTAAAAAAGGAAAAGGAAAAGACTGGATTGGTAACGAGACAACCCATTATGTTTTATAATGAAGGACAGCATTTTAGGACAATGGCTTAAGATGCAAAGCAACCTATCATTTATTGGACAATACTACTGATACATGAGCAAGCTCCTCTAATGTGTTCTCCCCTCACCAGTATGCCTAATTACCGTTAGTAAAAAAAGGAAGAGATCTGTTCACGAATAGAAATATTTGATTTTTCCCAATTCCTTAAGTTTACAAGAATAAAAATGCTTTAAAATGCTAATTACTGAACATTCAATTACCGTCCCAAATACAGCTCTAACCTAGTGAGTCCCCCCCCCCATCCGTGCATCTCTGAAGGGGACAAGCAACAAGGACAAACCTCAGCCTCAATACATCAAAGGCTGAGCCTGCACTACAGCGATACATCGAGTTCACCGACACCTAGATGGCTTGCTGACATGGTCATGGTCCTTGGGAGCTCACACACACTTCTGAACTTGGCGCACGGACGCACGGATCTCGCCGCTCTTCCACTGACCTGGAGCCCATCTGGATCCTGGTCAGAGGAGTCATGAAAGGCTGTAAGATTCTGACATCAGGGAGCCTCCGCGGTCCCTTAGGGCTCCAAAGATATAAATAAAATGCCTCAAGGCATTTCTTAAGGAAGAGTTAAGTTATCCCTCGAATCCCAACTTGGTTCCACAGAAGCTGGAAGGGCACCACCAGGACACAGAGTAAAAATGGCCAACTAGCAGACGGTCTTGGGGGAGGGGAGGAGCGAGAGAAGGCAAGGCTAGAAACACCCAAATCAATCACTTGGAGAGAGAGCCAAGCCGCAGAGGCTGCCGCTCGCGGCCGCGTGCACTTGCGGAGGGAACGGTTCCAAGGAAACCTCACCCGATCGTAATGGACACGCCACAGGGCGGCTGTGTTTATCGGCATGGTACGCTGCAAGTTGTGGCCCGCATCCCTCCTCCGAGCTTTGACAGGGATCAAGCGCACTGTCGGCACAACCACACTGACACCCGGCCCCTGCCCAGCCCCGCCGATTCCTGGAGCCAGGACCGAGCGCAGGGCCAAGGCCCTTCACCGCAGCCCTCACGACCCCCCGCTGCAGCTCACCGGCCCCACCCAGCACGGTCTCAGGCTCCTCCATGGCGCTGACCGTTAGCATCCCCAGCACACCTAGGAGGCTGCCCACCGCCTCGAAGACCCGGAGTCCATCCAGGAGCGCAGTGCGAGGCACGCACCCACTCCCCGACCCCATCAAATCACGCGGAGCGGCCGCGCCGCGGGGTCCAGGTGAGGGGTTGGGTCCCGCGGGCGATGCAGCACGGCCGTCTACCTTACTCAGCGCGGTAGCCGCGCCCAGGCAGACGCCGCCGGCTTGAACGACGTCGGAGCTGACCCGGTCAAGAAGCGGTGATCGCCCGGGGGACTTCGGGCGGGGCGCCGAGAGCCGGCACCAGGAGGGGACCGGAAAAGGCATTGCCCGGCTGCCGGCCCCCGCCCCCGCCGGGGGCGGGAGCGGGGCCGCCGGGGCCGCGGTGGATGGGCTGCCGCGGGGTCCTCTGTGGAGCGAGTGAGACTAGACGCGAAGAGGCCGGGAGGTGCTGGGAGCGCCGCGGGCGTGAGGGCGGGTAAGGAGGGAATGGTCTGGAACAAACGGCACCGAACGCGAGCTTCGAACGTTAAACCCCACGGAGGTGACGGGCGCAGAGGGCGCGCGCCTGGAATGCGGCGGCGGCGGCGGCGGCGGCGGGCGCGGGGTTCCGCTCGGCGTCCTCACCTTCTTGGTGCTGGGGCCGCCCGCGATTCGAGACACTCCTGTCAGGGAAGAGGAGCGCCCCGGCTGCCCCCCTAGCGTCTCCTGTTGGGGGGACATCGCTTCCAGGAAGAAGACTTCCAAGCAAATCCCAGCCCAAGAGGAGGCTACGCAGTCCTGTCCGCGGGACGGCGGCCGGAGTGCCTAGGACTCGCAGCGCAGAGGCGGCTGCAGCGCTCAGGAGGCGCGCGGAGCTCCGGGTCCGGGACGCGCACCTCCCGTCGGGGCCATGCACCGCCGCCCGCCTTCCGGAGCGTGGCTGCAGGCAACTGCGGCGGCGGCCACCCCGCCTCGGGTCCGCCCATCGTGCCAGGCGGCCTGCGCCGGGCCCGCCCCCGGCTGCCCTCCTCTGGCCACGGCCCTCCCTGTGGCGACCCGGCCTGCCGCGCGCCTTTCTAGATACACATTAGGAAACCGGCCACCGACTGACCTTCTCAGTCCGCGATGCCGAGTGGGTCCCGTCCGAAGGGGCTCAGCGGCCGGTGTCACTATCCGGGCCTCTAGCGCGCGGATGCGCGCCACTCCCGACGCGCAGCCCACTCGCCCCCGACCCCATCCCTTCCCGCGCTGCGCCCGCGGAAAAGGCGCCGCGGCAGCCCATGCATCGGCGAGGCCGTGGCGACCTCAAACCGAACAGAGGAGCGCCGGTGATGCCTGTCAGGCTTTCTCCGTGCAGCAGGGGGGGCCTCCGCCCCCCGTCCCGCCCTGCCCCGCCCCGCCCGGGAGGCCCGGGACGGAGTCGCGCGTCGCAGAGGGGTTTGGAAGCACCGGCTGACTTCCTGTGCAATCCTGCACGTTAGCCTCCCGGGGGGACCTGGGCTGGCTTCTGCAGCCGCCAGGCCGGGCCGGGCCGGGCAGCAGCCCCCACGCAATTTGCACCGGCGTTTTCCGCTGTCTGTGAGCGGCAGAGACCCGGGCATTCCAAAAGTGCAAGCGCAATTAGGGAAAACGCACGCAGAGAGCGGACTCCGAAATTTGGCTTCTCAGGAAGGCTACAATATGCGGAAATGTTTACCAGGTATGGGTGCTGAGAGCATAACTTCCTGTCAGCCCGAATAGTGGCAAATTTTTTTAAGGCCAAAGAATAATCAGAGGGAGGGGATTTGGAGCCGACCCGGGCTGAGTTGAGCATTGCCGCACTTTGCAGGACTGGCTGACTGGTGCGGATGGTTGGGTAGGTGGCATTCTTCCCTTGGAGTCAGGACTGCAGAAAGGGCGGATTAGTGATGAAGCACGCCACTCTATGATACTAGCTTGTTGAAGGGGTTTGTTTGTATTTGTGATAAGAAAGAAACAGATCGAGGTTCCTGCCGGATTGGACTGTTACCGGGACAGGTTGAGGAAGAACAGGGTTCTGGCCGGCCCTGTTCAAAACAGGAGTTGCTGTCCAAAACACACCCACACGAACACACACCCACACACAAACACCTCACCAAAGCCCGGAATTGTTTATAGTGGAAGTAATGGGGGGGAAATGTTCCAGGCCATTTTGAGCCTTGTCCATCTCATGTGGTTTAAAGTAGGCTTACACAGGCTTTATAAATCATGCACACATACACATATATAATTATATAAATCATGCTAATACATACGTATGTGGATATATATGTATATGTGTGTATATACGTGTTTATATCTGTATCTGTATACACACACTCACACACACACAAACACAGGATTGAGTACACCTTCTGTAGTAGCAAAAGATAATATTTATTGAATGCTTTCTTTATATCAGACACTATTCTAAGCATTTTAATATATTAATTAACGTAAATCTACCTTATAATCCTACAAGGTAGATATCCACACACGTGATTATACACATGGGAAATCCATGCTGCAAAGATGTTAAAAAATTTGTTAAACACCTGGTAAGCAGTGAAGCCAGGTTTGAAACTACGGCGTCTGCCCGCAGGTCAGGCTCTTAACCACTTGGATTTACTGTTTCTCCGGTGTGTTACTGCCGCCAGCCCGCCCCCCTGGCCATAGCCGGCCTGCCTCCCAGGGGCAGGCTGACAGGGGGAAACTCCTTCCAGGAAGCTCTGGCAGCAGAGGCCAGGCGGCGGGGGAATTGGGAGCAAGTGGACTTGCTCTCCCAGGACAGCCGCCCTGTCCCGCATCCGCCGCCGACGCCGCCACCCCCACTACCACTGCCACTGCCACTGCCACTGCTGCCCGCTGTCCATCCCGTGTGTCGAGGGCAGAGATAAGGCTGCACCCTCCCTCCCCGCACCAGCACCAAGCAGCCAAGGCCCACTGGCAAGCGGTGTGCAGCTCGGGACCACCTATCCCATGGGCTCTGAGGAGGAATTGGGCTTCGGGGTGGGATGGGGGCGTGGGGGTGGGGCAGGGAATTGGAATGGCCTCAAGCCCCGCCCACCCGGCCGCCAGGGCCGCGCCCCTGGGAGCCAGGACTGCGTGCATGCCATGGGCCCGGGGCATCCCTGTCTAGCGGCTGTCGCGGTGGTGATCGGAGCCCGGAGCGCCCGGCTCTCGCGAGGAGAGGGCTGAGGGGGTCATCTGGGGTAGGGGTGAACTCCGGGTGTGCGGCGATCTGGCGATGAGGGCGGACAGGGGGAGGGGGAGGGGTTGCTGGGAGCGGAAGTGACCCGGCTAGAGGGTGGGGGCTCATTCCTAGGTGAAGGGTTAGGGGAGTATCTCCGGACGGTGGGGGGACCTGGGGTGAGGCCCTTGGGGTGAGCGCGGTTTACAGGGGCTGTAGCTTAGGACCTAGTGGGGCGCAGACCTGGGGCGGGATTTGGGTGTGAGGAGAAGCAGCTTTGTCTCGGGGGTGCAGTGGATCGGGGACCGGGCGTGGCAGGGGGTGGGGAGGCATTGACTGGGTGGGGGGTCGGCGAGCAGTGGTAGAGGGGCTGGTGGGGTGAGGCCTGGCCCTGGGCCCGTGGTGGTCCTACTTGGGGGCCGGGACCCTGGAGGAGGGCGTGGGGGTCCGCGTTGGTGTTGGGGACCCGGCCAGCCCTGGCCGCGGGCTGGGCTCGCCCCACCGCCCCACCGCCCCACCGCCCGAAGCTCCACCGGCCCACCGCCCGGCCCCACTCGCAGCATCCCTACTGCTGGAGTCGCAGCCAAGCCTCCATGCTGCTGTCAGGCAGGCGGGAGGGGGAGGGGCGCTGAAAGCTGCGCGTGCGCGCGCGCGCACGGGCGCAGGGACGCCGTGGCGCTGGGGCGCGCGCAGAACGTGAGGAAGCTGGGCGGGAGCTGGGTGCTCCTGGACCAGCTCCCGGAGGAGGAAGGCTGCCTGGGGTCTCGGCCTCCCGCCGCTTGCTGTCGCCTCTGCTGCCGTCGCGAGCCAGGTAAGGGGGCGCTGGTGGGGGCGCGCAGGTCGGGGAGTCGGCGGGTGAGGCCTGGGCTTTGTAGTTGGGGAGGCGCCCGGGGGTGGGGGGAGGGGTGCGTCGGTGGGGTCCAGGCCGCGCGTCCAGGTTGGGACCGTGAGGCGGGTCCCGGGGCCCCCCCGGCCTGGTTGGGGTGCCTTCGTCCCCCTCCTTAGTACTGGCTGAACCGCGCGGCTTTCTTGGCCGCCGCTCACAGGCGGCTTTGGCAAAGTGGGAGCAGCCCCGGGAGATGGGAGGGCGCTGGCCGGCCCCGGGCCAGCCGAGACTGGCCCTCAGGCCTTGCGAGGCCTTCCCGCGCGGGTGGCCCTGCCCCGGGAGTGGAGGCCGCCCCGGACCCTGTGGGGCACAGGCGAGCTGGGGCAGAAGCAGGGGCGAGGCCGGGCCTTTGGGAGCTTGTTGGCCTGCCCCCGAAATCCAAAGCTTCTGACCAGTGTATTTTCCGTCTTTTGAGGACCCTCCCTCCTGTTTTGCAGAGTGGCTGCAGCAAACGACATTCCCACCGACAGTGTAGGAGGGATCCCTTTTCTCCACAGCCTCTGTAGCCTTGATCCTGTGTGGGCTTTGGAATGGTGGCCACTCTAACTGGGGCGAGATGCCACCTCATTGGAGTTTTGCCTTGTATTCCTCGGATAATGAGCAACCTTGAGCCTGTTTTGTCATGTGCCTCTCATTGGTCGCTGGTGGGTCTTCGCTGGAGAATTGCTTCCTGAGGTCGTCTTCTGCCCATTTTCGGATTGGGTCGGCTTCTGTCCGTTGAGTCGGATGAGCTGTTTGGATATGGTGGAAATGAACCCCTAGTCAGTCTCATGTTTGGCAAAGATTGTCTCCTATTTCGTAGGCCGTGGTTTAGTTCTGCTTCTGGTTTCCTTTGGTGTGCCAAAGCTGATGAATTCAGTTTGCTCCCGTTTGTGTTTGTATTTTTGCTGAGTTTTCTGTTGCTTGGGGAGACTACCCTAGGAGAAAATGGGTGAGGTGTACGTGGGATACTGTTTGGCCTACGTTTCCTACCGAGAGGTGTGGGGTGTCTTGTCTTACGTTTAAGTGTCTAAGCCATTTTGAATTTATTTCTGCGTATGCTGGGGCTGTACGCCCAGGGGCCGGGATTGGGGTAGGGGGCGGGGCGGCTGCAGAGAGGGCAGCAGCGAAGGACGCGAGCTGCCCAGGCAAGCCTGTGGATTTCCTCCCGAGTCCCCCTCAGCCAGCTCTCTGGGCGCCTTCTTCTGCCTCAGGGTGGCATTTGACATCTCTTCAGGTCAATGGAGTCCCGGGAGGCTTCCTCCAATACACAGAGAGACAGACATATAAATAGGCAGACACGCTAGTCTCTTTCTTTGTTATTAACAGATAGATACACTAACCTCGTCCTCCTCCTCCATTAGATAGGTACACAGATACATACATACAAAGACAGACAGGCACACACCATAAAACACACACACACACACACACACAAACAGAAGCCTCCTCCTACTCCTCAGTTAGGTAGGTAGATGGACACACCAATCTCCTCCTCCATGAAATAGATTGTCAGAGAGATACACACACACAGCAGCCTCCTCTTCCTCCTCAATGAGGTAGGTAAGTAGATAGACACACTAGCCTCCTCTTCTAGTAGGTAAAGAAACCCACAGACAGACTGAGAGACAGACACACTCACCTCCTCCAATACAAAGACACTTAGACGAACACAGTAGCCTCCTCCTACTTCATTAGGTGCGTATGCAGACAGACAGACGGAAAGTCACGCTAGCTTCCTCCACCTCCTCCTCCATTAGATAGACACATACAGAAATGGACAGACCCACACACACACTTACACACACACACACACACACACTACACTCCTTCTCCTCCTCAATTAGGTAGATAGACAAACACACTAGCCTCCTCTGCCTCCTCCATTGCTTAGATAGATTGTCAGAGAGATAGATAGGCCGAGAGATAGACATACTAGCCTCCTCTTCCTCCATTCCATAGACACACAGAGACACACAGACATAGACTAGCCTCTCCCCTCCTCCAACAGATAGATAGACAGCCAGGCAGGCAGGCAGGCAGGCAGGCAGGCAGACGGACAGACACACTCACTACAGGTGGAGTGCAGTCAGGGGACAGTGATGGGGACAGGGTCCGGGGACTGGGGTGCCCCTGGTGAGCCAGAGGATTTTCTCCCATGTCCCCAACGGCCTAGCCTGGGGGCGACCGCCGCTCTCCCACGTTCCTCAGACTGAAGCCATTTAATCAGCCTGCTCTTGGGAGCGGGCGTGGTGCGGTCAGTGAAAGAGGTCAGTGGTGGAGGGGCCGGAGGCACTGCGGCTAAGGGGGCTGCCCTGGCGAGTTGGTAAGTTTCCTCCCATCTCCCCCTCTCCTTGGCCTGGGGACAGCCTCTGCCACCCCAGGTTTGCGGGATTGAAGTCTCCTTGTCAGCCAGGTCATGGGAGGCTGGGGCGGTTCGGTCAGGGTCTGCAGAGAGGAGGCGGGGCTGCCCTAGAAGCCCGAGGATTTGCTCCCATGATCCCTTGGCCTGGCCTGGGGTCGGACTCTGATAACCCAGGTTCCCTGGCTGCACGCCTAGGTGTTGGATGCCTCCCAGGAGGCAGGCGCGGTGCGCTGAGGGGATGGTGGCCCGGGGCGGGGAAGGGGAGGCTGCAGAGAGGTCGGCAGCGGTGGCGAGGGCTGCCCAGGTAAGCCTGTGGATTTCCTCTCGTGACCCCTCAGCTTGCTCAGGGGCCGCCCTGTGCTACGCCAGGTTCACTGGGTGCACATGTCCGTGTTGTCCGGCTCCCGGGATGCTGGCGCGGTGTGCTCAGGGGGCAGTGGTGGTGGCGGGGTCTGGGGCGGCTGCAGAGAGGGCGGGCGGCAGCGTGGGGCGGGGGCTGCCAAGGCAATCCTGTGCATTTCCTCGCGTGTCCCCCTCAGCCTGCTCTGGGGGCGGTCTCTGCTGCCCCAGGGTCCCTGGAGGCTTGTCCTCAGGTGATCCTGCTCCTGAGAGGTGGGCGTGGTGCAGTCAATGTGCAGGGGCGGGGGCCGCGACAGGGACAGAGACAGAGACAGCGACAGCGACGGCGACAGAGACAGCGGGCAATGGGAGCAAGTACCTGGCTAGTAGTATGGGTCAGCCCCAATCCTGCCATCTCCAGCTCTGCTGCTGCCACTGCCGCCGCCCCGTCCCCCTGGCCATAGCCGGCCTGCCTCCCAGGGGCAGGCTGACAGGGGGAAACTCCTTCCAGGAAGCTCTGGCAGCAGAGGCCAGGCGGCGGGGGACTTGGGAGCAAGTGGACTTGCTCTCCCAGGACAGCCGCCCTGTCCCGCCTCCGCCGCCGACGCCGCCACCCCCACTACCACTACCACTGCCACTGCCACTGCTGCCCGCTGTCCATCCCGGGGGCCGAGGGCCGGGCTAAGGCTGCACCCTCCCTCCCCGCAGCAGCATCAAGCAGCCAAGGCCCACTGGCGAGCGGTGTGCAGCTCGGGACCACCTATCCCATGGGCTCTGAGGAGGCACTGGGCTTCGGGGTGGGATGGGGGCGTGGGGGTGGGGCAGGGAATTGGAATGGCCTCAAGCCCCGCCCACCCGGCCGCCAGGGCCGCGCCCCTGGGAGCCAGGACTGCGTGCCTGCCGTGGGCCCGGGGCATCCCTGTCTAGCGGCTGTCGCGGTGGTGATCGGAGCCCGGAGCGCCCGGCTCTCGCGAGGAGAGGGCTGAGGGGGTCATCTGGGTTCGGGGTGCACTCCGGGTGTGCGGCGATCTGGCGATGAGGGCGGACAGGGTGAGGGGGAGGGGTTGCTGGGAGCGGAAGTGACCCGGCTGAAGGGTGTGGGCTCATTCCTCGGTGAAGGGTTAGGGGAGTATCTCCGGACGGTGGGGGGACCTGGGGTGAGACCCGAGGGGTGATCGCGGTTTACAGGGGCTGTAGCTTAGGACCTAGTGGGGCGCAGACCTGGGGCGGGATTTGGGTGTGAGGAGAAGCAGCTTTGTCTCGGGGGTGCAGTGGATCGGGGACTGGGCGTGGCAGGGGGTGGGGAGGCATTGACTGGGTGGGGGGACGGCGAGCAGTGGTAGTGGGGCTGGTGGGGTGAGGCCTGGCCCTGGGCCCGTGGTGGTCCTACTTGGGGGTCGGGACCCTGGAGGAGGGCGTGGGGGGCCGCGTTGGTGTTGGGGACCCGGCCAGCCCTGGCCGCGGGCTGGGCTCGCCCCACCGCCCCACCGCCCCACCGCCCGAAGCTCCACCGGCCCACCGCCCGGCCCCACTCGCAGCATCCCTACTGCTGGAGTCGCAGCCAAGCCTCCATGCTGCTGTCAGGCAGGCGGGAGGGGGAGGGGCGCTGAAAGCTGCGCGTGCGCGCGCGCGCACGGGCGCCGGGACGCCGGGGCGCTGGGGCGCGCGCAGAACGTGAGGAAGCTGGGCGGGAGCTGGGTGCTCCTGGACCAGCTCCCGGAGGAGGAAGGCTGCCTGGGGTCTCGGCCTCCCGCCGCTTGCTGTCGCCTCTGCTGCCGTCGCGAGCCAGGTAAGGGGGCGCTGGTGGGGGCGCGCAGGTCGGGGAGTCGGCGGGTGAGGCCTGGGCTTTGTAGTTGGGGAGGCGCCCGGGGGTGGGGGGAGGGGTGCGTCGGTGGGGTCCAGGCCGCGCGTCCAGGTTGGGACCGTGAGGCGGGTCCCGGGGCCCCCCGGATGGTTGGGGTGCCTTCGTCCCCCTCCTTAGTACTGGCTGAACCGCGCGGCTTTCTTGGCCTCCGCTCACAGGCGGCTTTGGCAAAGTGGGAGCAGCCCCGGGAGATGGGAGGGCGCTGGACGGCCCCGGGCCAGCCGAGACTGGCCCTCAGGCCTTGCGAGGCCTTCCCGCGCGGGCGGCCCTGCCCCGGGAGTGGAGGCCGCCCCGGACCCTGTGGGGCACAGGCGAGCTGGGGCAGAAGCAGAGGCGAGGCCGGGCCTTTGGGAGCTTGTTAGCCTGCCCCCGAGATCCAAAGCTTCTGACCAGTGTATTTTCCGTCTTTTGAGGACCCTCCCTCCTGTTTTGCACAGTGGCTGCAGCAAACGACATTCCCACCGACAGTGTAGGAGGGATCCCTTTTCTCCACAGCCTCTGTAGCCTTGGTCCTGTGTGGGCTTTGGAATGATGGCCACTCTAACTGGGGTGAGATGCCACCTCATTGTAGTTTTGCCTTGTATTCCTCGGATAATTAGCAACCTTGAGCCTGTTTTGTCATGTGCCTCTCATTGGTCGCTGGTGGGTCTTCGCTGGAGAATTGCTTCCTGAGGTCGTCTTCTGCCCATTTTTGGATTGGGTCGTCTTCTGTCCGTTGAGTCGGATGAGCTGTTTGGATATGGTGGAAATGAACCCCTAGTCAGTCTCATGTTTGGCAAAGATTGTCTCCTATTTCGTAGGCCATGGTTTAGTTCTGCTTCTGGTTTCCTTTGGTGTGCCAAAGCTGATGAATTCAGTTTGCTCCCGTTTGTGTTTGTATTTTTGCTGAGTTTTCTGTTGCTTGGGGAGACTACCCTAGGAGAAAATGGGTGAGGTGTACGTGGGATACTGTTTGGCCTACGTTTCCTACCGAGAGGTGTGTGGTGTCTTGTCTTACGTTTAAGTGTCTAAGCCATTTTGAATTTATTTCTGCGTATGCTGGGGCTGTACGCCCAGGGGCCGGGATTGGGGTAGGGGGCGGGGCGGCTGCAGAGAGGGCAGCAGCGAAGGACGCGAGCTGCCCAGGCAAGCCTGTGGATTTCCTCCCGAGTCCCCCTCAGCCAGCTCTCTGGGCGCCTTCTTCTGCCTCAGGGTGGCATTTGACATCTCTTCAGGTCAATGGAGTCCCGGGAGGCTTCCTCCAATACACAGAGAGACAGACATATAAATAGGCAGACACGCTAGTCTCTTTCTTTGTTATTAACAGATAGATACACTAACCTCGTCCTCCTCCTCCATTACATAGGTACACAGATACATACATACAAAGACAGACAGGCACACACCAGAAAACACACACACACACACACACAAACAGAAGCCTCCTCCTACTCCTCAGTTAGGTAGGTAGATGGACACACCAATCTCCTCCTCCATGAAATAGATTGTCAGAGAGATACACACACACAGCAGCCTCCTCTTCCTCCTCAATGAGGTAGGTAAGTAGATAGACACACTAGCCTCCTCTTCTAGTAGGTAAAGAAACCCACAGACAGACTGAGAGACAGACACACTCACCTCCTCCAATACAAAGACACTTAGACGAACACAGTAGCCTCCTCCTACTTCATTAGGTGCGTATGCAGACAGACAGACGGAAAGTCACGCTAGCTTCCTCCACCTCCTCCTCCATTAGATAGACACATACAGAAATGGACAGACCCACACACACACTTACACACACACACACACACACACTACACTCTTTCTCCTCCTCAATTAGGTAGATAGACAAACACACTAGCCTCCTCTGCCTCCTCCATTGCTTAGATAGATTGTCAGAGAGATAGATAGGCCGAGAGATAGACATACTAGCCTCCTCTTCCTCCATTCCATAGACACACAGAGACACACAGACATAGACTAGCCTCTCCCCTCCTCCAACAGATAGATAGACAGCCAGGCAGGCAGGCAGGCAGGCAGGCAGGCAGGCAGACGGACAGACACACTCACTACAGGTGGAGTGCAGTCAGGGGACAGTGATGGGGACAGGGTCCGGGGACTGGGGTGCCCCTGGTGAGCCAGAGGATTTTCTCCCATGTCCCCAACGGCCTAGCCTGGGGGCGACCGCCGCTCTCCCACGTTCCTCAGACTGAAGCCATTTAATCAGCCTGCTCTTGGGAGCGGGCGTGGTGCGGTCAGTGAAAGAGGTCAGTGGTGGAGGGGCCGGAGGCACTGCGGCTAAGGGGGCTGCCCTGGCGAGTTGGTAAGTTTCCTCCCATCTCCCCCTCTCCTTGGCCTGGGGACAGCCTCTGCCACCCCAGGTTTGCGGGATTGAAGTCTCCTTGTCAGCCAGGTCATGGGAGGCTGGGGCGGTTCGGTCAGGGTCTGCAGAGAGGAGGCGGGGCTGCCCTAGAAGCCCGAGGATTTGCTCCCATGATCCCTTGGCCTGGCCTGGGGTCGGACTCTGATAACCCAGGTTCCCTGGCTGCACGCCTAGGTGTTGGATGCCTCCCAGGAGGCAGGCGCGGTGCGCTGAGGGGATGGTGGCCCGGGGCGGGGAAGGGGAGGCTGCAGAGAGGTCGGCAGCGGTGGCGAGGGCTGCCCAGGTAAGCCTGTGGATTTCCTCTCGTGACCCCTCAGCTTGCTCAGGGGCCGCCCTGTGCTACGCCAGGTTCACTGGGTGCACATGTCCGTGTTGTCCGGCTCCCGGGATGCTGGCGCGGTGTGCTCAGGGGGCAGTGGTGGTGGCGGGGTCTGGGGCGGCTGCAGAGAGGGCGGGCGGCAGCGTGGGGCGGGGGCTGCCAAGGCAATCCTGTGCATTTCCTCGCGTGTCCCCCTCAGCCTGCTCTGGGGGCGGTCTCTGCTGCCCCAGGGTCCCTGGAGGCTTGTCCTCAGGTGATCCTGCTCCTGAGAGGTGGGCGTGGTGCAGTCAATGTGCAGGGGCGGGGGCCGCGACAGGGACAGAGACAGAGACAGCGACAGCGACGGCGACAGAGACAGCGGGCAATGGGAGCAAGTACCTGGCTAGTAGTATGGGTCAGCCCCAATCCTGCCATCTCCAGCTCTGCTGCTGCCACTGCCGCCGCCCCGTCCCCCTGGCCATAGCCGGCCTGCCTCCCAGGGGCAGGCTGACAGGGGGAAACTCCTTCCAGGAAGCTCTGGCAGCAGAGGCCAGGCGGCGGGGGACTTGGGAGCAAGTGGACTTGCTCTCCCAGGACAGCCGCCCTGTCCCGCCTCCGCCGCCGACGCCGCCACCCCCACTACCACTACCACTGCCACTGCCACTGCTGCCCGCTGTCCATCCCGGGGGCCGAGGGCCGGGCTAAGGCTGCACCCTCCCTCCCCGCAGCAGCATCAAGCAGCCAAGGCCCACTGGCGAGCGGTGTGCAGCTCGGGACCACCTATCCCATGGGCTCTGAGGAGGCACTGGGCTTCGGGGTGGGATGGGGGCGTGGGGGTGGGGCAGGGAATTGGAATGGCCTCAAGCCCCGCCCACCCGGCCGCCAGGGCCGCGCCCCTGGGAGCCAGGACTGCGTGCCTGCCGTGGGCCCGGGGCATCCCTGTCTAGCGGCTGTCGCGGTGGTGATCGGAGCCCGGAGCGCCCGGCTCTCGCGAGGAGAGGGCTGAGGGGGTCATCTGGGTTCGGGGTGCACTCCGGGTGTGCGGCGATCTGGCGATGAGGGCGGACAGGGTGAGGGGGAGGGGTTGCTGGGAGCGGAAGTGACCCGGCTGAAGGGTGTGGGCTCATTCCTCGGTGAAGGGTTAGGGGAGTATCTCCGGACGGTGGGGGGACCTGGGGTGAGGCCCGAGGGGTGATCGCGGTTTACAGGGGCTGTAGCTTAGGACCTAGTGGGGCGCAGACCTGGGGCGGGATTTGGGTGTGAGGAGAAGCAGCTTTGTCTCGGGGGTGCAGTGGATCGGGGACCGGGCGTGGCAGGGGGTGGGGAGGCATTGACTGGGTGGGGGGACGGCGAGCAGTGGTAGTGGGGCTGGTGGGGTGAGGCCTGGCCCTGGGCCCGTGGTGGTCCTACTTGGGGGTCGGGACCCTGGAGGAGGGCGTGGGGGGCCGCGTTGGTGTTGGGGACCCGGCCAGCCCTGGCCGCGGGCTGGGCTCGCCCCACCGCCCCACCGCCCCACCGCCCGAAGCTCCACCGGCCCACCGCCCGGCCCCACTCGCAGCATCCCTACTGCTGGAGTCGCAGCCAAGCCTCCATGCTGCTGTCAGGCAGGCGGGAGGGGGAGGGGCGCTGAAAGCTGCGCGTGCGCGCGCGCGCACGGGCGCCGGGACGCCGGGGCGCTGGGGCGCGCGCAGAACGTGAGGAAGCTGGGCGGGAGCTGGGTGCTCCTGGACCAGCTCCCGGAGGAGGAAGGCTGCCTGGGGTCTCGGCCTCCCGCCGCTTGCTGTCGCCTCTGCTGCCGTCGCGAGCCAGGTAAGGGGGCGCTGGTGGGGGCGCGCAGGTCGGGGAGTCGGCGGGTGAGGCCTGGGCTTTGTAGTTGGGGAGGCGCCCGGGGGTGGGGGGAGGGGTGCGTCGGTGGGGTCCAGGCCGCGCGTCCAGGTTGGGACCGTGAGGCGGGTCCCGGGGCCCCCCGGATGGTTGGGGTGCCTTCGTCCCCCTCCTTAGTACTGGCTGAACCGCGCGGCTTTCTTGGCCTCCGCTCACAGGCGGCTTTGGCAAAGTGGGAGCAGCCCCGGGAGATGGGAGGGCGCTGGACGGCCCCGGGCCAGCCGAGACTGGCCCTCAGGCCTTGCGAGGCCTTCCCGCGCGGGCGGCCCTGCCCCGGGAGTGGAGGCCGCCCCGGACCCTGTGGGGCACAGGCGAGCTGGGGCAGAAGCAGAGGCGAGGCCGGGCCTTTGGGAGCTTGTTAGCCTCCCCCCGAGATCCAAAGCTTCTGACCAGTGTATTTTCCGTCTTTTGAGGACCCTCCCTCCTGTTTTGCACAGTGGGTGCAGCAAACGACATTCCCACCGACAGTGTAGGAGGGATCCCTTTTCTCCACAGCCTCTGTAGCCTTGATCCTGTGTGGGCTTTGGAATGATGGCCACTCTAACTGGGGTGAGATGCCACCTCATTGTAGTTTTGCCTTGTATTCCTCGGATAATGAGCAACCTTGAGCCTGTTTTGTCATGTGCCTCTCATTGGTCGCTGGTGGGTCTTCGCTGGAGAATTGCTTCCTGAGGTCGTCTTCTGCCCATTTTTGGATTGGGTCGTCTTCTGTCCGTTGAGTCGGATGAGCTGTTTGGATATGGTGGAAATGAACCCCTAGTCAGTCTCATGTTTGGCAAATCGTCTTCTGCCCATTTTTGGATTGGGTCGTCTTCTGTCCGTTGAGTCGGATGAGCTGTTTGGATATGGTGGAAATGAACCCCTAGTCAGTCTCATGTTTGGCAAAGATTGTCTCCTATTTCGTAGGTCGTGGTTTAGTTCTGCTTCTGGTTTCCTTTGGTGTGCCAAAGCTGATGAATTCAGTTTGCTCCCGTTTGTGTTTGTATTTTTGCTGAGTTTTCTGTTGCTTGGGGAGACTACCCTAGGAGAAAATGGGTGAGGTGTACGTGGGATACTGTTTGGCCTACGTTTCCTACCGAGAGGTGTGTGGTGTCTTGTCTTACGTTTAAGTGTCTAAGCCATTTTGAATTTATTTCTGCGTATGCTGGGGCTGTACGCCCAGGGGCCGGGATTGGGGTAGGGGGCGGGGCGGCTGCAGAGAGGGCAGCAGCGAAGGACGGGAGCTGCCCAGGCAAGCCTGTGGATTTCCTCCCGAGTCCCCCTCAGCCAGCTCTCTGGGCGCCTTCTTCTGCCTCAGGGTGGCATTTGACATCTCTCCAGGTCAATGGAGTCCCGGGAGGCTTCCTCCAATACACAGAGAGACAGACATATAAATAGGCAGACACGCTAGTCTCTTTCTTTGTTATTAACAGATAGATACACTAACCTCGTCCTCCTCCTCCATTAGATAGGTACACAGATACATACATACAAAGACAGACAGGCACACACCAGAAAACACACACACACACACACACAAACAGAAGCCTCCTCCTACTCCTCAGTTAGGTAGGTAGATGGACACACCAATCTCCTCCTCCATGAAATAGATTGTCAGAGAGATACACACACACAGCAGCCTCCTCTTCCTCCTCAATGAGGTAGGTAAGTAGATAGACACACTAGCCTCCTCTTCTAGTAGGTAAAGAAACCCACAGACAGACTGAGAGACAGACACACTCACCTCCTCCAATACAAAGACACTTAGACGAACACAGTAGCCTCCTCCTACTTCATTAGGTGCGTATGCAGACAGACAGACGGAAAGTCACGCTAGCTTCCTCCACCTCCTCCTCCATTAGATAGACACATACAGAAATGGACAGACCCACACACACACTTACACACACACACACACACACACTACACTCTTTCTCCTCCTCAATTAGGTAGATAGACAAACACACTAGCCTCCTCTGCCTCCTCCATTGCTTAGATAGATTGTCAGAGAGATAGATAGGCCGAGAGATAGACATACTAGCCTCCTCTTCCTCCATTCCATAGACACACAGAGACACACAGACATAGACTAGCCTCTCCCCTCCTCCAACAGATAGATAGACAGCCAGGCAGGCAGGCAGGCAGGCAGGCAGGCAGGCAGACGGACAGACACACTCACTACAGGTGGAGTGCAGTCAGGGGACAGTGATGGGGACAGGGTCCGGGGACTGGGGTGCCCCTGGTGAGCCAGAGGATTTTCTCCCATGTCCCCAACGGCCTAGCCTGGGGGCGACCGCCGCTCTCCCACGTTCCTCAGACTGAAGCCATTTAATCAGCCTGCTCTTGGGAGCGGGCGTGGTGCGGTCAGTGAAAGAGGTCAGTGGTGGAGGGGCCGGAGGCACTGCGGCTAAGGGGGCTGCCCTGGCGAGTTGGTAAGTTTCCTCCCATCTCCCCCTCTCCTTGGCCTGGGGACAGCCTCTGCCACCCCAGGTTTGCGGGATTGAAGTCTCCTTGTCAGCCAGGTCATGGGAGGCTGGGGCGGTTCGGTCAGGGTCTGCAGAGAGGAGGCGGGGCTGCCCTAGAAGCCCGAGGATTTGCTCCCATGATCCCTTGGCCTGGCCTGGGGTCGGACTCTGATAACCCAGGTTCCCTGGCTGCACGCCTAGGTGTTGGATGCCTCCCAGGAGGCAGGCGCGGTGCGCTGAGGGGATGGTGGCCCGGGGCGGGGAAGGGGAGGCTGCAGAGAGGTCGGCAGCGGTGGCGAGGGCTGCCCAGGTAAGCCTGTGGATTTCCTCTCGTGACCCCTCAGCTTGCTCAGGGGCCGCCCTGTGCTACGCCAGGTTCACTGGGTGCACATGTCCGTGTTGTCCGGCTCCCGGGATGCTGGCGCGGTGTGCTCAGGGGGCAGTGGTGGTGGCGGGGTCTGGGGCGGCTGCAGAGAGGGCGGGCGGCAGCGTGGGGCGGGGGCTGCCAAGGCAATCCTGTGCATTTCCTCGCGTGTCCCCCTCAGCCTGCTCTGGGGGCGGTCTCTGCTGCCCCAGGGTCCCTGGAGGCTTGTCCTCAGGTGATCCTGCTCCTGAGAGGTGGGCGTGGTGCAGTCAATGTGCAGGGGCGGGGGCCGCGACAGGGACAGAGACAGAGACAGCGACAGCGACGGCGACAGAGACAGCGGGCAATGGGAGCAAGTACCTGGCTAGTAGTATGGGTCAGCCCCAATCCTGCCATCTCCAGCTCTGCTGCTGCCACTGCCGCCGCCCCGTCCCCCTGGCCATAGCCGGCCTGCCTCCCAGGGGCAGGCTGACAGGGGGAAACTCCTTCCAGGAAGCTCTGGCAGCAGAGGCCAGGCGGCGGGGGACTTGGGAGCAAGTGGACTTGCTCTCCCAGGACAGCCGCCCTGTCCCGCCTCCGCCGCCGACGCCGCCACCCCCACTACCACTACCACTGCCACTGCCACTGCTGCCCGCTGTCCATCCCGGGGGCCGAGGGCCGGGCTAAGGCTGCACCCTCCCTCCCCGCAGCAGCATCAAGCAGCCAAGGCCCACTGGCGAGCGGTGTGCAGCTCGGGACCACCTATCCCATGGGCTCTGAGGAGGCACTGGGCTTCGGGGTGGGATGGGGGCGTGGGGGTGGGGCAGGGAATTGGAATGGCCTCAAGCCCCGCCCACCCGGCCGCCAGGGCCGCGCCCCTGGGAGCCAGGACTGCGTGCCTGCCGTGGGCCCGGGGCATCCCTGTCTAGCGGCTGTCGCGGTGGTGATCGGAGCCCGGAGCGCCCGGCTCTCGCGAGGAGAGGGCTGAGGGGGTCATCTGGGTTCGGGGTGCACTCCGGGTGTGCGGCGATCTGGCGATGAGGGCGGACAGGGTGAGGGGGAGGGGTTGCTGGGAGCGGAAGTGACCCGGCTGAGGGTGTGGGCTCATTCCTCGGTGAAGGGTTAGGGGAGTATCTCCGGACGGTGGGGGGACCTGGGGTGAGGCCCGAGGGGTGATCGCGGTTTACAGGGGCTGTAGCTTAGGACCTAGTGGGGCGCAGACCTGGGGCGGGATTTGGGTGTGAGGAGAAGCAGCTTTGTCTCGGGGGTGCAGTGGATCGGGGACCGGGCGTGGCAGGGGGTGGGGAGGCATTGACTGGGTGGGGGGACGGCGAGCAGTGGTAGTGGGGCTGGTGGGGTGAGGCCTGGCCCTGGGCCCGTGGTGGTCCTACTTGGGGGTCGGGACCCTGGAGGAGGGCGTGGGGGTCCGCGTTGGTGCTGGGGACCCGGCCAGCCCTGGCCGCGGGCTGGGCTCGCCCCACCGCCCCACCGCCCCACCGCCCGAAGCTCCACCGGCCCACCGCCCGGCCCCACTCGCAGCATCCCTACTGCTGGAGTCGCAGCCAAGCCTCCATGCTGCTGTCAGGCAGGCGGGAGGGGGAGGGGCGCTGAAAGCTGCGCGTGCGCGCGCGCGCACGGGCGCCGGGACGCCGGGGCGCTGGGGCGCGCGCAGAACGTGAGGAAGCTGGGCGGGAGCTGGGTGCTCCTGGACCAGCTCCCGGAGGAGGAAGGCTGCCTGGGGTCTCGGCCTCCCGCCGCTTGCTGTCGCCTCTGCTGCCGTCGCGAGCCAGGTAAGGGGGCGCTGGTGGGGGCGCGCAGGTCGGGGAGTCGGCGGGTGAGGCCTGGGCTTTGTAGTTGGGGAGGCGCCCGGGGGTGGGGGGAGGGGTGCGTCGGTGGGGTCCAGGCCGCGCGTCCAGGTTGGGACCGTGAGGCGGGTCCCGGGGCCCCCCGGATGGTTGGGGTGCCTTCGTCCCCCTCCTTAGTACTGGCTGAACCGCGCGGCTTTCTTGGCCTCCGCTCACAGGCGGCTTTGGCAAAGTGGGAGCAGCCCCGGGAGATGGGAGGGCGCTGGCCGGCCCCGGGCCAGCCGAGACTGGCCCTCAGGCCTTGCGAGGCCTTCCCGCGCGGGTGGCCCTGCCCTGGGAGGTGAGGCCGCCCCGGACCCTGTGGGGCACAGGCGAGCTGGGGCAGAAGCAGAGGCGAGGCCGGGCCTTTGGGAGCTTGTTAGCCTGCCCCCGAGATCCAAAGCTTCTGACCAGTGTATTTTCCGTCTTTTGAGGACCCTCCCTCCTGTTTTGCACAGTGGGTGCAGCAAACGACATTCCCACCGACAGTGTAGGAGGGATCCCTTTTCTCCACAGCCTCTGTAGCCTTGATCCTGTGTGGGCTTTGGAATGATGGCCACTCTAACTGGGGTGAGATGCCACCTCATTGTAGTTTTGCCTTGTATTCCTCGGATAATGAGCAACCTTGAGCCTGTTTTGTCATGTGCCTCTCATTGGTCGCTGGTGGGTCTTCGCTGGAGAATTGCTTCCTGAGGTCGTCTTCTGCCCATTTTTGGATTGGGTCGTCTTCTGTCCGTTGAGTCGGATGAGCTGTTTGGATATGGTGGAAATGAACCCCTAGTCAGTCTCATGTTTGGCAAATCGTCTTCTGCCCATTTTTGGATTGGGTCGTCTTCTGTCCGTTGAGTCGGATGAGCTGTTTGGATATGGTGGAAATGAACCCCTAGTCAGTCTCATGTTTGGCAAAGATTGTCTCCTATTTCGTAGGTCGTGGTTTAGTTCTGCTTCTGGTTTCCTTTGGTGTGCCAAAGCTGATGAATTCAGTTTGCTCCCGTTTGTGTTTGTATTTTTGCTGAGTTTTCTGTTGCTTGGGGAGACTACCCTAGGAGAAAATGGGTGAGGTGTACGTGGGATACTGTTTGGCCTACGTTTCCTACCGAGAGGTGTGTGGTGTCTTGTCTTACGTTTAAGTGTCTAAGCCATTTTGAATTTATTTCTGCGTATGCTGGGGCTGTACGCCCAGGGGCCGGGATTGGGGTAGGGGGCGGGGCGGCTGCAGAGAGGGCAGCAGCGAAGGACGGGAGCTGCCCAGGCAAGCCTGTGGATTTCCTCCCGAGTCCCCCTCAGCCAGCTCTCTGGGCGCCTTCTTCTGCCTCAGGGTGACATTTGACATCTCTTCAGGTCAATGGAGTCCCGGGAGGCTTCCTCCAATACACAGAGAGACAGACATATAAATAGGCAGACACGCTAGTCTCTTTCTTTGTTATTAACAGATAGATACACTAACCTCGTTCTCCTCCTCCATTAGATAGGTACACAGATACATACATACAAAGACAGACAGGCACACACCATAAAACACACACACACACACACACACAAACAGAAGCCTCCTCCTACTCCTCAGTTAGGTAGGTAGATGGACACACCAATCTCCTCCTCCATGAAATAGATTGTCAGAGAGATACACACACACAGCAGCCTCCTCTTCCTCCTCAATGAGGTAGGTAAGTAGATAGACACACTAGCCTCCTCTTCTAGTAGGTAAAGAAACCCACAGACAGACTGAGAGACAGACACACTCACCTCCTCCAATACAAAGACACTTAGACGAACACAGTAGCCTCCTCCTACTTCATTAGGTGCGTATGCAGACAGACAGACGGAAAGTCACGCTAGCTTCCTCCACCTCCTCCTCCATTAGATAGACACATACAGAAATGGACAGACCCACACACACACTTACACACACACACACACACACACTACACTCCTTCTCCTCCTCAATTAGGTAGATAGACAAACACACTAGCCTCCTCTGCCTCCTCCATTGCTTAGATAGATTGTCAGAGAGATAGATAGGCCGAGAGATAGACATACTAGCCTCCTCTTCCTCCATTCCATAGACACACAGAGACACACAGACATAGACTAGCCTCTCCCCTCCTCCAACAGATAGATAGACAGCCAGGCAGGCAGGCAGGCAGGCAGGCAGGCAGGCAGGCAGGCAGGCAGACGGACAGACACACTCACTACAGGTGGAGTGCAGTCAGGGGACAGTGATGGGGACAGGGTCCGGGGACTGGGGTGCCCCTGGTGAGCCAGAGGATTTTCTCCCATGTCCCCAACGGCCTAGCCTGGGGGCGACCGCCGCTCTCCCACGTTCCTCAGACTGAAGCCATTTAATCAGCCTGCTCTTGGGAGCGGGCGTGGTGCGGTCAGTGAAAGAGGTCAGTGGTGGAGGGGCCGGAGGCACTGCGGCTAAGGGGGCTGCCCTGGCGAGTTGGTAAGTTTCCTCCCATCTCCCCCTCTCCTTGGCCTGGGGACAGCCTCTGCCACCCCAGGTTTGCGGGATTGAAGTCTCCTTGTCAGCCAGGTCATGGGAGGCTGGGGCGGTTCGGTCAGGGTCTGCAGAGAGGAGGCGGGGCTGCCCTAGAAGCCCGAGGATTTGCTCCCATGATCCCTTGGCCTGGCCTGGGGTCGGACTCTGATAACCCAGGTTCCCTGGCTGCACGCCTAGGTGTTGGATGCCTCCCAGGAGGCAGGCGCGGTGCGCTGAGGGGATGGTGGCCCGGGGCGGGGAAGGGGAGGCTGCAGAGAGGTCGGCAGCGGTGGCGAGGGCTGCCCAGGTAAGCCTGTGGATTTCCTCTCGTGACCCCTCAGCTTGCTCAGGGGCCGCCCTGTGCTACGCCAGGTTCACTGGGTGCACATGTCCGTGTTGTCCGGCTCCCGGGATGCTGGCGCGGTGTGCTCAGGGGGCAGTGGTGGTGGCGGGGTCTGGGGCGGCTGCAGAGAGGGCGGGCGGCAGCGTGGGGCGGGGGCTGCCAAGGCAATCCTGTGCATTTCCTCGCGTGTCCCCCTCAGCCTGCTCTGGGGGCGGTCTCTGCTGCCCCAGGGTCCCTGGAGGCTTGTCCTCAGGTGATCCTGCTCCTGAGAGGTGGGCGTGGTGCAGTCAATGTGCAGGGGCGGGGGCCGCGACAGGGACAGAGACAGAGACAGCGACAGCGACGGCGACAGAGACAGCGGGCAATGGGAGCAAGTACCTGGCTAGTAGTATGGGTCAGCCCCAATCCTGCCATCTCCAGCTCTGCTGCTGCCACTGCCGCCGCCCCGTCCCCCTGGCCATAGCCGGCCTGCCTCCCAGGGGCAGGCTGACAGGGGGAAACTCCTTCCAGGAAGCTCTGGCAGCAGAGGCCAGGCGGCGGGGGACTTGGGAGCAAGTGGACTTGCTCTCCCAGGACAGCAGCCCTGTCCCGCCTCCGCCGCCGACGCCGCCACCCCCACTACCACTACCACTGCCACTGCCACTGCTGCCCGCTGTCCATCCCGGGGGCCGAGGGCCGGGCTAAGGCTGCACCCTCCCTCCCCGCAGCAGCATCAAGCAGCCAAGGCCCACTGGCGAGCGGTGTGCAGCTCGGGACCACCTATCCCATGGGCTCTGAGGAGGCACTGGGCTTCGGGGTGGGATGGGGGCGTGGGGGTGGGGCAGGGAATTGGAATGGCCTCAAGCCCCGCCCACCCGGCCGCCAGGGCCGCGCCCCTGGGAGCCAGGACTGCGTGCCTGCCGTGGGCCCGGGGCATCCCTGTCTAGCGGCTGTCGCCGTGGTGATCGGAGCCCGGAGCGCCCGGCTCTCGCGAGGAGAGGGCTGAGGGGGTCATCTGGGTTCGGGGTGCACTCCGGGTGTGCGGCGATCTGGCGATGAGGGCGGACAGGGTGAGGGGGAGGGGTTGCTGGGAGCGGAAGTGACCCGGCTGAAGGGTGTGGGCTCATTCCTCGGTGAAGGGTTAGGGGAGTATCTCCGGACGGTGGGGGGACCTGGGGGTGAGGCCCGAGGGGTGATCGCGGTTTACAGGGGCTGTAGCTTAGGACCTAGTGGGGCGCAGACCTGGGGCGGGATTTGGGTGTGAGGAGAAGCAGCTTTGTCTCGGGGGTGCAGTGGATCGGGGACCGGGCGTGGCAGGGGGTGGGGAGGCATTGACTGGGTGGGGGGACGGCGAGCAGTGGTAGTGGGGCTGGTGGGGTGAGGCCTGGCCCTGGGCCCGTGGTGGTCCTACTTGGGGGTCGGGACCCTGGAGGAGGGCGTGGGGGGCCGCGTTGGTGTTGGGGACCCGGCCAGCCCTGGCCGCGGGCTGGGCTCGCCCCACCGCCCCACCGCCCCACCGCCCGGCCCCACTCGCAGCATCCCTACTGCTGGAGTGGCAGCCAAGCCTCCATGCTGCTGTCAGGCAGGCGGGAGGGGGAGGGGCGCTGAAAGCTGCGAGTGCGCGCGCGCGCACGGGCGCCGGGACGCCGGGGCGCTGGGGCGCGCGCAGAACGTGAGGAAGCTGGGCGGGAGCTGGGTGCTCCTGGACCAGCTCCCGGAGGAGGAAGGCTGCCTGGGGTCTCGGCCTCCCGCCGCTTGCTGTCGCCTCTGCTGCCGTCGCGAGCCAGGTAAGGGGGCGCTGGTGGGGGCGCGCAGGTCGGGGAGTCGGCGGGTGAGGCCTGGGCTTTGTAGTTGGGGAGGCGCCCGGGGGTGGGGGGAGGGGTGCGTCGGTGGGGTCCAGGCCGCGCGTCCAGGTTGGGACCGTGAGGCGGGTCCCGGGGCCCCCCGGATGGTTGGGGTGCCTTCGTCCCCCTCCTTAGTACTGGCTGAACCGCGCGGCTTTCTTGGCCTCCGCTCACAGGCGGCTTTGGCAAAGTGGGAGCAGCCCCGGGAGATGGGAGGGCGCTGGACGGCCCCGGGCCAGCCGAGACTGGCCCTCAGGCCTTGCGAGGCCTTCCCGCGCGGGCGGCCCTGCCCCGGGAGTGGAGGCCGCCCCGGACCCTGTGGGGCACAGGCGAGCTGGGGCAGAAGCAGAGGCGAGGCCGGGCCTTTGGGAGCTTGTTAGCCTCCCCCCGAGATCCAAAGCTTCTGACCAGTGTATTTTCCGTCTTTTGAGGACCCTCCCTCCTGTTTTGCACAGTGGCTGCAGCAAACGACATTCCCACCGACAGTGTAGGAGGGATCCCTTTTCTCCACAGCCTCTGTAGCCTTGATCCTGTGTGGGCTTTGGAATGATGGCCACTCTAACTGGGGTGAGATGCCACCTCATTGTAGTTTTGCCTTGTATTCCTCGGATAATGAGCAACCTTGAGCCTGTTTTGTCATGTGCCTCTCATTGGTCGCTGGTGGGTCTTCGCTGGAGAATTGCTTCCTGAGGTCGTCTTCTGCCCATTTTTGGATTGGGTCGTCTTCTGTCCGTTGAGTCGGATGAGCTGTTTGGATATGGTGGAAATGAACCCCTAGTCAGTCTCATGTTTGGCAAATCGTCTTCTGCCCATTTTTGGATTGGGTCGTCTTCTGTCCGTTGAGTCGGATGAGCTGTTTGGATATGGTGGAAATGAACCCCTAGTCAGTCTCATGTTTGGCAAAGATTGTCTCCTATTTCGTAGGTCGTGGTTTAGTTCTGCTTCTGGTTTCCTTTGCTGTGCCAAAGCTGATGAATTCAGTTTGCTCCCGTTTGTGTTTGTATTTTTGCTGAGTTTTCTGTTGCTTGGGGAGACTACCCTAGGAGAAAATGGGTGAGGTGTACGTGGGATACTGTTTGGCCTACGTTTCCTACCGAGAGGTGTGTGGTGTCTTGTCTTACGTTTAAGTGTCTAAGCCATTTTGAATTTATTTCTGCGTATGCTGGGGCTGTACGCCCAGGGGCCGGGATTGGGGTAGGGGGCGGGGCGGCTGCAGAGAGGGCAGCAGCGAAGGACGCGAGCTGCCCAGGCAAGCCTGTGGATTTCCTCCCGAGTCCCCCTCAGCCAGCTCTCTGGGCGCCTTCTTCTGCCTCAGGGTGGCATTTGACATCTCTTCAGGTCAATGGAGTCCCGGGAGGCTTCCTCCAATACACAGAGAGACAGACATATAAATAGGCAGACACGCTAGTCTCTTTCTTTGTTATTAACAGATAGATACACTAACCTCGTCCTCCTCCTCCATTACATAGGTACACAGATACATACATACAAAGACAGACAGGCACACACCATAAAACACACACACACACACACACAAACAGAAGCCTCCTCCTACTCCTCAGTTAGGTAGGTAGATGCACACACCAATCTCCTCCTCCATGAAATAGATTGTCAGAGAGATACACACACACAGCAGCCTCCTCTTCCTCCTCAATGAGGTAGGTAAGTAGATAGACACACTAGCCTCCTCTTCTAGTAGGTAAAGAAACCCACAGACAGACTGAGAGACAGACACACTCACCTCCTCCAATACAAAGACACTTATACGAACACAGTAGCCTCCTCCTACTTCATTAGGTGCGTATGCAGACAGACAGACGGAAAGTCACGCTAGCTTCCTCCACCTCCTCCTCCATTAGATAGACACATACAGAAATGGACAGACCCACACACACACTTACACACACACACACACACACACTACACTCCTTCTCCTCCTCAATTAGGTAGATAGACAAACACACTAGCCTCCTCTGCCTCCTCCATTGCTTAGATAGATTGTCAGAGAGATAGATAGGCCGAGAGATAGACATACTAGCCTCCTCTTCCTCCATTCCATAGACACACAGAGACACACAGACATAGACTAGCCTCTCCCCTCCTCCAACAGATAGATAGACAGCCAGGCAGGCAGGCAGGCAGGCAGGCAGGCAGGCAGGCAGGCAGACGGACAGACACACTCACTACAGGTGGAGTGCAGTCAGGGGACAGTGATGGGGACAGGGTCCGGGGACTGGGGTGCCCCTGGTGAGCCAGAGGATTTTCTCCCATGTCCCCAACGGCCTAGCCTGGGGGCGACCGCCGCTCTCCCACGTTCCTCAGACTGAAGCCATTTAATCAGCCTGCTCTTGGGAGCGGGCGTGGTGCGGTCAGTGAAAGAGGTCAGTGGTGGAGGGGCCGGAGGCACTGCGGCTAAGGGGGCTGCCCTGGCGAGTTGGTAAGTTTCCTCCCATCTCCCCCTCTCCTTGGCCTGGGGACAGCCTCTGCCACCCCAGGTTTGCGGGATTGAAGTCTCCTTGTCAGCCAGGTCATGGGAGGCTGGGGCGGTTCGGTCAGGGTCTGCAGAGAGGAGGCGGGGCTGCCCTAGAAGCCCGAGGATTTGCTCCCATGATCCCTTGGCCTGGCCTGGGGTCGGACTCTGATAACCCAGGTTCCCTGGCTGCACGCCTAGGTGTTGGATGCCTCCCAGGAGGCAGGCGCGGTGCGCTGAGGGGATGGTGGCCCGGGGCGGGGAAGGGGAGGCTGCAGAGAGGTCGGCAGCGGTGGCGAGGGCTGCCCAGGTAAGCCTGTGGATTTCCTCTCGTGACCCCTCAGCTTGCTCAGGGGCCGCCCTGTGCTACGCCAGGTTCACTGGGTGCACATGTCCGTGTTGTCCGGCTCCCGGGATGCTGGCGCGGTGTGCTCAGGGGGCAGTGGTGGTGGCGGGGTCTGGGGCGGCTGCAGAGAGGGCGGGCGGCAGCGTGGGGCGGGGGCTGCCAAGGCAATCCTGTGCATTTCCTCGCGTGTCCCCCTCAGCCTGCTCTGGGGGCGGTCTCTGCTGCCCCAGGGTCCCTGGAGGCTTGTCCTCAGGTGATCCTGCTCCTGAGAGGTGGGCGTGGTGCAGTCAATGTGCAGGGGCGGGGGCCGCGACAGGGACAGAGACAGAGACAGCGACAGCGACGGCGACAGAGACAGCGGGCAATGGGAGCAAGTACCTGGCTAGTAGTATGGGTCAGCCCCAATCCTGCCATCTCCAGCTCTGCTGCTGCCACTGCCGCCGCCCCGTCCCCCTGGCCATAGCCGGCCTGCCTCCCAGGGGCAGGCTGACAGGGGGAAACTCCTTCCAGGAAGCTCTGGCAGCAGAGGCCAGGCGGCGGGGGACTTGGGAGCAAGTGGACTTGCTCTCCCAGGACAGCCGCCCTGTCCCGCCTCCGCCGCCGACGCCGCCACCCCCACTACCACTACCACTGCCACTGCCACTGCTGCCCGCTGTCCATCCCGGGGGCCGAGGGCCGGGCTAAGGCTGCACCCTCCCTCCCCGCAGCAGCATCAATCAGCCAAGGCCCACTGGCGAGCGGTGTGCAGCTCGGGACCACCTATCCCATGGGCTCTGAGGAGGCACTGGGCTTCGGGGTGGGATGGGGGCGTGGGGGTGGGGCAGGGAATTGGAATGGCCTCAAGCCCCGCCCACCCGGCCGCCAGGGCCGCGCCCCTGGGAGCCAGGACTGCGTGCCTGCCGTGGGCCCGGGGCATCCCTGTCTAGCGGCTGTCGCGGTGGTGATCGGAGCCCGGAGCGCCCGGCTCTCGCGAGGAGAGGGCTGAGGGGGTCATCTGGGTTCGGGGTGCACTCCGGGTGTGCGGCGATCTGGCGATGAGGGCGGACAGGGTGAGGGGGAGGGGTTGCTGGGAGCGGAAGTGACCCGGCTGAAGGGTGTGGGCTCATTCCTCGGTGAAGGGTTAGGGGAGTATCTCCGGACGGTGGGGGGACCTGGGGTGAGGCCCGAGGGGTGATCGCGGTTTACAGGGGCTGTAGCTTAGGACCTAGTGGGGCGCAGACCTGGGGCGGGATTTGGGTGTGAGGAGAAGCAGCTTTGTCTCGGGGGTGCAGTGGATCGGGGACCGGGCGTGGCAGGGGGTGGGGAGGCATTGACTGGGTGGGGGGACGGCGAGCAGTGGTAGTGGGGCTGGTGGGGTGAGGCCTGGCCCTGGGCCCGTGGTGGTCCTACTTGGGGGTCGGGACCCTGGAGGAGGGCGTGGGGGGCCGCGTTGGTGTTGGGGACCCGGCCAGCCCTGGCCGCGGGCTGGGCTCGCCCCACCGCCCCACCGCCCCACCGCCCGGCCCCACTCGCAGCATCCCTACTGCTGGAGTGGCAGCCAAGCCTCCATGCTGCTGTCAGGCAGGCGGGAGGGGGAGGGGCGCTGAAAGCTGCGCGTGCGCGCGCGCGCACGGGCGCCGGGACGCCGGGGCGCTGGGGCGCGCGCAGAACGTGAGGAAGCTGGGCGGGAGCTGGGTGCTCCTGGACCAGCTCCCGGAGGAGGAAGGCTGCCTGGGGTCTCGGCCTCCCGCCGCTTGCTGTCGCCTCTGCTGCCGTCGCGAGCCAGGTAAGGGGGCGCTGGTGGGGGCGCGCAGGTCGGGGAGTCGGCGGGTGAGGCCTGGGCTTTGTAGTTGGGGAGGCGCCCGGGGGTGGGGGGAGGGGTGCGTCGGTGGGGTCCAGGCCGCGCGTCCAGGTTGGGACCGTGAGGCGGGTCCCGGGGCCCCCCGGATGGTTGGGGTGCCTTCGTCCCCCTCCTTAGTACTGGCTGAACCGCGCGGCTTTCTTGGCCTCCGCTCACAGGCGGCTTTGGCAAAGTGGGAGCAGCCCCGGGAGATGGGAGGGCGCTGGACGGCCCCGGGCCAGCCGAGACTGGCCCTCAGGCCTTGCGAGGCCTTCCCGCGCGGGCGGCCCTGCCCCGGGAGTGGAGGCCGCCCCGGACCCTGTGGGGCACAGGCGAGCTGGGGCAGAAGCAGAGGCGAGGCCGGGCCTTTGGGAGCTTGTTAGCCTCCCCCCGAGATCCAAAGCTTCTGACCAGTGTATTTTCCGTCTTTTGAGGACCCTCCCTCCTGTTTTGCACAGTGGCTGCAGCAAACGACATTCCCACCGACAGTGTAGGAGGGATCCCTTTTCTCCACAGCCTCTGTAGCCTTGGTCCTGTGTGGGCTTTGGAATGATGGCCACTCTAACTGGGGTGAGATGCCACCTCATTGTAGTTTTGCCTTGTATTCCTCGGATAATGAGCAACCTTGAGCCTGTTTTGTCATGTGCCTCTCATTGGTCGCTGGTGGGTCTTCGCTGGAGAATTGCTTCCTGAGGTGGTCTTCTGCCCATTTTTGGATTGGGTCGTCTTCTGTCCGTTGAGTCGGATGAGCTGTTTGGATATGGTGGAAATGAACCCCTAGTCAGTCTCATGTTTGGCAAAGATTGTCTCCTATTTCGTAGGCCGTGGTTTAGTTCTGCTTCTGGTTTCCTTTGCTGTGCCAAAGCTGATGAATTCAGTTTGCTCCCGTTTGTGTTTGTATTTTTGCTGAGTTTTCTGTTGCTTGGGGAGACTACCCTAGGAGAAAATGGGTGAGGTGTACGTGGGATACTGTTTGGCCTACGTTTCCTACCGAGAGGTGTGTGGTGTCTTGTGTTACGTTTAAGTGTCTAAGCCATTTTGAATTTATTTCTGCGTATGCTGGCGCTGTACGCCCAGGGGCCGGGATTGGGGTAGGGGGCGGGGCGGCTTCAGAGAGGGCAGCAGCGAAGGACGGGAGCTGCCCAGGCAAGCCTGTGGATTTCCTCCCGAGTCCCCCTCAGCCAGCTCTCTGGGCGCCTTCTTCTGCCTCAGGGTGGCATCTGACATCTCTCCAGGTCAGTGGAGTCCCGGGAGGCTTCCTCCAATACACAGAGAGACAGACATATAAATAGGCAGACACGCTAGTCTCTTTCTTTGTTATTAACAGATAGATACACTAACCTCGTCCTCCTCCTCCATTAGATAGGTACACAGATACATACATACAAAGACAGACAGGCACACACCAACACACACACACACACACACACACACACACAGAAGCCCCCTCCTACTCCTCAGTTAGGTAGGTAGATGGACACACCAATCTCCTCCTCCATGAAATAGATTGTCAGAGAGATACACACACACAGCAGCCTCCTCTTCCTCCTCAATCAGGTAGGTAAGTAGATAGACACACTAGCCTCCTCCTCTAGTAGATAAAGAAACACACAGACAGACTGAGAGACAGAAACACTCACCTCCTCCAATACAAAGACAGTTAGACGAACACAGTAGCCTCCTCCTACTTCATTAGGTGCGTATGCAGACAGACAGACGGAAAGTCACGCTAGCTTCCTCCACCTCCTCCTCCATTAGATAGACATACAGAAATGGACAGACCCACACACACACTTACACACACACACACACACACACACACACACACTACACTCCTTCTCCTCCTCAATTAGGTAGATAGACAAACACACTTGCCTCCTCTGCCTCCTCCATTGCTTAGATAGATTGTCAGAGAAATAGATAGGCCGAGAGGTAGACATACTAGCCTCCTCTTCCTCCATTCCATAGACACACAGAGACACACAGACATAGACTAGCCTCTCCCCTCCTCCAACAGATAGATAGACAGCCAGGCAGACAGGCAGGCAGGCAGGCAGGCAGGCAGGCAGACGGACAGACACACTCACTACAGGTGGAGTGCAGTCAGGGGACAGTGATGGGGACAGGGTCCGGGGACTGGGGTGCCCCTGGTGAGCCAGAGGATTTTCTCCCATGTCCCCAACGGCCTAGCCTGGGGGCGACCGCCGCTCTCCCACGTTCCTCAGACTGAAGCCATTTAATCAGCCTGCTCTTGGGAGCGGGCGTGGTGCGGTCAGTGAAAGAGGTCAGTGGTGGAGGGGCCGGTGGCACTGCGGCTAAGGGGGCTGCCCTGGCGAGTTGGTAAGTTTCCTCCCATCTCCCCCTCTCCTTGGCCTGGGGACAGCCTCTGCCACCCCAGGTTTGCGGGATTGAAGTCTCCTTGTCAGCCAGGTCATGGGAGGCTGGGGCGGTTCGGTCAGGGTCTGCAGAGAGGAGGCGGGGCTGCCCTAGAAGCCCGAGGATTTGCTCCCATGATCCCTTGGCCTGGCCTGGGGTCGGACTCTGATAACCCAGGTTCCCTGGCTGCACGCCTAGGTGTTGGATGCCTCCCAGGAGGCAGGCGCGGTGCGCTGAGGGGATGGTGGCCCGGGGCGGGGAAGGGGAGGCTGCAGAGAGGTCGGCAGCGGTGGCGAGGGCTGCCCAGGTAAGCCTGTGGATTTCCTCTCGTGACCCCTCAGCTTGCTCAGGGGCCGCCCTGTGCTACGCCAGGTTCACTGGGTGCACATGTCCGTGTTGTCCGGCTCCCGGGATGCTGGCGCGGTGTGCTCAGGGGGCAGTGGTGGTGGCGGGGTCTGGGGCGGCTGCAGAGAGGGCGGGCGGCAGCGTGGGGCGGGGGCTGCCAAGGCAATCCTGTGCATTTCCTCGCGTGTCCCCCTCAGCCTGCTCTGGGGGCGGTCTCTGCTGCCCCAGGGTCCCTGGAGGCTTGTCCTCAGGTGATCCTGCTCCTGAGAGGTGGGCGTGGTGCAGTCAATGTGCAGGGGCGGGGGCCGCGACAGGGACAGAGACAGAGACAGCGACAGCGACGGCGACAGAGACAGCGGGCAATGGGAGCAAGTACCTGGCTAGTAGTATGGGTCAGCCCCAATCCTGCCATCTCCAGCTCTGCTGCTGCCACTGCCGCCGCCCCGTCCCCCTGGCCATAGCCGGCCTGCCTCCCAGGGGCAGGCTGACAGGGGGAAACTCCTTCCAGGAAGCTCTGGCAGCAGAGGCCAGGCGGCGGGGGACTTGGGAGCAAGTGGACTTGCTCTCCCAGGACAGCCGCCCTGTCCCGCCTCCGCCGCCGACGCCGCCACCCCCACTACCACTACCACTGCCACTGCCACTGCTGCCCGCTGTCCATCCCGGGGGCCGAGGGCCGGGCTAAGGCTGCACCCTCCCTCCCCGCAGCAGCATCAAGCAGCCAAGGCCCACTGGCGAGCGGTGTGCAGCTCGGGACCACCTATCCCATGGGCTCTGAGGAGGCACTGGGCTTCGGGGTGGGATGGGGGCGTGGGGGTGGGGCAGGGAATTGGAATGGCCTCAAGCCCCGCCCACCCGGCCGCCAGGGCCGCGCCCCTGGGAGCCAGGACTGCGTGCCTGCCGTGGGCCCGGGGCATCCCTGTCTAGCGGCTGTCGCCGTGGTGATCGGAGCCCGGAGCGCCCGGCTCTCGCGAGGAGAGGGCTGAGGGGGTCATCTGGGTTCGGGGTGCACTCCGGGTGTGCGGCGATCTGGCGATGAGGGCGGACAGGGTGAGGGGGAGGGGTTGCTGGGAGCGGAAGTGACCCGGCTGAAGGGTGTGGGCTCATTCCTCGGTGAAGGGTTAGGGGAGTATCTCCGGACGGTGGGGGGACCTGGGGGTGAGGCCCGAGGGGTGATCGCGGTTTACAGGGGCTGTAGCTTAGGACCTAGTGGGGCGCAGACCTGGGGCGGGATTTGGGTGTGAGGAGAAGCAGCTTTGTCTCGGGGGTGCAGTGGATCGGGGACCGGGCGTGGCAGGGGGTGGGGAGGCATTGACTGGGTGGGGGGACGGCGAGCAGTGGTAGTGGGGCTGGTGGGGTGAGGCCTGGCCCTGGGCCCGTGGTGGTCCTACTTGGGGGTCGGGACCCTGGAGGAGGGCGTGGGGGGCCGCGTTGGTGTTGGGGACCCGGCCAGCCCTGGCCGCGGGCTGGGCTCGCCCCACCGCCCCACCGCCCCACCGCCCGGCCCCACTCGCAGCATCCCTACTGCTGGAGTGGCAGCCAAGCCTCCATGCTGCTGTCAGGCAGGCGGGAGGGGGAGGGGCGCTGAAAGCTGCGAGTGCGCGCGCGCGCACGGGCGCCGGGACGCCGGGGCGCTGGGGCGCGCGCAGAACGTGAGGAAGCTGGGCGGGAGCTGGGTGCTCCTGGACCAGCTCCCGGAGGAGGAAGGCTGCCTGGGGTCTCGGCCTCCCGCCGCTTGCTGTCGCCTCTGCTGCCGTCGCGAGCCAGGTAAGGGGGCGCTGGTGGGGGCGCGCAGGTCGGGGAGTCGGCGGGTGAGGCCTGGGCTTTGTAGTTGGGGAGGCGCCCGGGGGTGGGGGGAGGGGTGCGTCGGTGGGGTCCAGGCCGCGCGTCCAGGTTGGGACCGTGAGGCGGGTCCCGGGGCCCCCCGGATGGTTGGGGTGCCTTCGTCCCCCTCCTTAGTACTGGCTGAACCGCGCGGCTTTCTTGGCCTCCGCTCACAGGCGGCTTTGGCAAAGTGGGAGCAGCCCCGGGAGATGGGAGGGCGCTGGACGGCCCCGGGCCAGCCGAGACTGGCCCTCAGGCCTTGCGAGGCCTTCCCGCGCGGGCGGCCCTGCCCCGGGAGTGGAGGCCGCCCCGGACCCTGTGGGGCACAGGCGAGCTGGGGCAGAAGCAGAGGCGAGGCCGGGCCTTTGGGAGCTTGTTAGCCTCCCCCCGAGATCCAAAGCTTCTGACCAGTGTATTTTCCGTCTTTTGAGGACCCTCCCTCCTGTTTTGCACAGTGGGTGCAGCAAACGACATTCCCACCGACAGTGTAGGAGGGATCCCTTTTCTCCACAGCCTCTGTAGCCTTGATCCTGTGTGGGCTTTGGAATGATGGCCACTCTAACTGGGGTGAGATGCCACCTCATTGTAGTTTTGCCTTGTATTCCTCGGATAATGAGCAACCTTGAGCCTGTTTTGTCATGTGCCTCTCATTGGTCGCTGGTGGGTCTTCGCTGGAGAATTGCTTCCTGAGGTCGTCTTCTGCCCATTTTTGGATTGGGTCGTCTTCTGTCCGTTGAGTCGGATGAGCTGTTTGGATATGGTGGAAATGAACCCCTAGTCAGTCTCATGTTTGGCAAATCGTCTTCTGCCCATTTTTGGATTGGGTCGTCTTCTGTCCGTTGAGTCGGATGAGCTGTTTGGATATGGTGGAAATGAACCCCTAGTCAGTCTCATGTTTGGCAAAGATTGTCTCCTATTTCGTAGGTCGTGGTTTAGTTCTGCTTCTGGTTTCCTTTGCTGTGCCAAAGCTGATGAATTCAGTTTGCTCCCGTTTGTGTTTGTATTTTTGCTGAGTTTTCTGTTGCTTGGGGAGACTACCCTAGGAGAAAATGGGTGAGGTGTACGTGGGATACTGTTTGGCCTACGTTTCCTACCGAGAGGTGTGTGGTGTCTTGTCTTACGTTTAAGTGTCTAAGCCATTTTGAATTTATTTCTGCGTATGCTGGGGCTGTACGCCCAGGGGCCGGGATTGGGGTAGGGGGCGGGGCGACTGCAGAGAGGGAAGCAGCGAAGGACGCGAGCTGCCCAGGCAAGCCTGTGGATTTCCTCCCGAGTCCCCCTCAGCCAGCTCTCTGGGCGCCTTCTTCTGCCTCAGGGTGGCATTTGACATCTCTTCAGGTCAATGGAGTCCCGGGAGGCTTCCTCCAATACACAGAGAGACAGACATATAAATAGGCAGACACGCTAGTCTCTTTCTTTGTTATTAACAGATAGATACACTAACCTCGTCCTCCTCCTCCATTACATAGGTACACAGATACATACATACAAAGACAGACAGGCACACACCATAAAACACACACACACACACACACAAACAGAAGCCTCCTCCTACTCCTCAGTTAGGTAGGTAGATGCACACACCAATCTCCTCCTCCATGAAATAGATTGTCAGAGAGATACACACACACAGCAGCCTCCTCTTCCTCCTCAATGAGGTAGGTAAGTAGATAGACACACTAGCCTCCTCTTCTAGTAGGTAAAGAAACCCACAGACAGACTGAGAGACAGACACACTCACCTCCTCCAATACAAAGACACTTATACGAACACAGTAGCCTCCTCCTACTTCATTAGGTGCGTATGCAGACAGACAGACGGAAAGTCACGCTAGCTTCCTCCACCTCCTCCTCCATTAGATAGACACATACAGAAATGGACAGACCCACACACACACTTACACACACACACACACACACACTACACTCCTTCTCCTCCTCAATTAGGTAGATAGACAAACACACTAGCCTCCTCTGCCTCCTCCATTGCTTAGATAGATTGTCAGAGAGATAGATAGGCCGAGAGATAGACATACTAGCCTCCTCTTCCTCCATTCCATAGACACACAGAGACACACAGACATAGACTAGCCTCTCCCCTCCTCCAACAGATAGATAGACAGCCAGGCAGGCAGGCAGGCAGGCAGGCAGGCAGGCAGGCAGGCAGACGGACAGACACACTCACTACAGGTGGAGTGCAGTCAGGGGACAGTGATGGGGACAGGGTCCGGGGACTGGGGTGCCCCTGGTGAGCCAGAGGATTTTCTCCCATGTCCCCAACGGCCTAGCCTGGGGGCGACCGCCGCTCTCCCACGTTCCTCAGACTGAAGCCATTTAATCAGCCTGCTCTTGGGAGCGGGCGTGGTGCGGTCAGTGAAAGAGGTCAGTGGTGGAGGGGCCGGAGGCACTGCGGCTAAGGGGGCTGCCCTGGCGAGTTGGTAAGTTTCCTCCCATCTCCCCCTCTCCTTGGCCTGGGGACAGCCTCTGCCACCCCAGGTTTGCGGGATTGAAGTCTCCTTGTCAGCCAGGTCATGGGAGGCTGGGGCGGTTCGGTCAGGGTCTGCAGAGAGGAGGCGGGGCTGCCCTAGAAGCCCGAGGATTTGCTCCCATGATCCCTTGGCCTGGCCTGGGGTCGGACTCTGATAACCCAGGTTCCCTGGCTGCACGCCTAGGTGTTGGATGCCTCCCAGGAGGCAGGCGCGGTGCGCTGAGGGGATGGTGGCCCGGGGCGGGGAAGGGGAGGCTGCAGAGAGGTCGGCAGCGGTGGCGAGGGCTGCCCAGGTAAGCCTGTGGATTTCCTCTCGTGACCCCTCAGCTTGCTCAGGGGCCGCCCTGTGCTACGCCAGGTTCACTGGGTGCACATGTCCGTGTTGTCCGGCTCCCGGGATGCTGGCGCGGTGTGCTCAGGGGGCAGTGGTGGTGGCGGGGTCTGGGGCGGCTGCAGAGAGGGCGGGCGGCAGCGTGGGGCGGGGGCTGCCAAGGCAATCCTGTGCATTTCCTCGCGTGTCCCCCTCAGCCTGCTCTGGGGGCGGTCTCTGCTGCCCCAGGGTCCCTGGAGGCTTGTCCTCAGGTGATCCTGCTCCTGAGAGGTGGGCGTGGTGCAGTCAATGTGCAGGGGCGGGGGCCGCGACAGGGACAGAGACAGAGACAGCGACAGCGACGGCGACAGAGACAGCGGGCAATGGGAGCAAGTACCTGGCTAGTAGTATGGGTCAGCCCCAATCCTGCCATCTCCAGCTCTGCTGCTGCCACTGCCGCCGCCCCGTCCCCCTGGCCATAGCCGGCCTGCCTCCCAGGGGCAGGCTGACAGGGGGAAACTCCTTCCAGGAAGCTCTGGCAGCAGAGGCCAGGCGGCGGGGGACTTGGGAGCAAGTGGACTTGCTCTCCCAGGACAGCCGCCCTGTCCCGCCTCCGCCGCCGACGCCGCCACCCCCACTACCACTACCACTGCCACTGCCACTGCTGCCCGCTGTCCATCCCGGGGGCCGAGGGCCGGGCTAAGGCTGCACCCTCCCTCCCCGCAGCAGCATCAATCAGCCAAGGCCCACTGGCGAGCGGTGTGCAGCTCGGGACCACCTATCCCATGGGCTCTGAGGAGGCACTGGGCTTCGGGGTGGGATGGGGGCGTGGGGGTGGGGCAGGGAATTGGAATGGCCTCAAGCCCCGCCCACCCGGCCGCCAGGGCCGCGCCCCTGGGAGCCAGGACTGCGTGCCTGCCGTGGGCCCGGGGCATCCCTGTCTAGCGGCTGTCGCGGTGGTGATCGGAGCCCGGAGCGCCCGGCTCTCGCGAGGAGAGGGCTGAGGGGGTCATCTGGGTTCGGGGTGCACTCCGGGTGTGCGGCGATCTGGCGATGAGGGCGGACAGGGTGAGGGGGAGGGGTTGCTGGGAGCGGAAGTGACCCGGCTGAAGGGTGTGGGCTCATTCCTCGGTGAAGGGTTAGGGGAGTATCTCCGGACGGTGGGGGGACCTGGGGTGAGGCCCGAGGGGTGATCGCGGTTTACAGGGGCTGTAGCTTAGGACCTAGTGGGGCGCAGACCTGGGGCGGGATTTGGGTGTGAGGAGAAGCAGCTTTGTCTCGGGGGTGCAGTGGATCGGGGACCGGGCGTGGCAGGGGGTGGGGAGGCATTGACTGGGTGGGGGGACGGCGAGCAGTGGTAGTGGGGCTGGTGGGGTGAGGCCTGGCCCTGGGCCCGTGGTGGTCCTACTTGGGGGTCGGGACCCTGGAGGAGGGCGTGGGGGGCCGCGTTGGTGTTGGGGACCCGGCCAGCCCTGGCCGCGGGCTGGGCTCGCCCCACCGCCCCACCGCCCCACCGCCCGGCCCCACTCGCAGCATCCCTACTGCTGGAGTGGCAGCCAAGCCTCCATGCTGCTGTCAGGCAGGCGGGAGGGGGAGGGGCGCTGAAAGCTGCGCGTGCGCGCGCGCGCACGGGCGCCGGGACGCCGGGGCGCTGGGGCGCGCGCAGAACGTGAGGAAGCTGGGCGGGAGCTGGGTGCTCCTGGACCAGCTCCCGGAGGAGGAAGGCTGCCTGGGGTCTCGGCCTCCCGCCGCTTGCTGTCGCCTCTGCTGCCGTCGCGAGCCAGGTAAGGGGGCGCTGGTGGGGGCGCGCAGGTCGGGGAGTCGGCGGGTGAGGCCTGGGCTTTGTAGTTGGGGAGGCGCCCGGGGGTGGGGGGAGGGGTGCGTCGGTGGGGTCCAGGCCGCGCGTCCAGGTTGGGACCGTGAGGCGGGTCCCGGGGCCCCCCGGATGGTTGGGGTGCCTTCGTCCCCCTCCTTAGTACTGGCTGAACCGCGCGGCTTTCTTGGCCTCCGCTCACAGGCGGCTTTGGCAAAGTGGGAGCAGCCCCGGGAGATGGGAGGGCGCTGGACGGCCCCGGGCCAGCCGAGACTGGCCCTCAGGCCTTGCGAGGCCTTCCCGCGCGGGCGGCCCTGCCCCGGGAGTGGAGGCCGCCCCGGACCCTGTGGGGCACAGGCGAGCTGGGGCAGAAGCAGAGGCGAGGCCGGGCCTTTGGGAGCTTGTTAGCCTCCCCCCGAGATCCAAAGCTTCTGACCAGTGTATTTTCCGTCTTTTGAGGACCCTCCCTCCTGTTTTGCACAGTGGCTGCAGCAAACGACATTCCCACCGACAGTGTAGGAGGGATCCCTTTTCTCCACAGCCTCTGTAGCCTTGGTCCTGTGTGGGCTTTGGAATGATGGCCACTCTAACTGGGGTGAGATGCCACCTCATTGTAGTTTTGCCTTGTATTCCTCGGATAATGAGCAACCTTGAGCCTGTTTTGTCATGTGCCTCTCATTGGTCGCTGGTGGGTCTTCGCTGGAGAATTGCTTCCTGAGGTGGTCTTCTGCCCATTTTTGGATTGGGTCGTCTTCTGTCCGTTGAGTCGGATGAGCTGTTTGGATATGGTGGAAATGAACCCCTAGTCAGTCTCATGTTTGGCAAAGATTGTCTCCTATTTCGTAGGCCGTGGTTTAGTTCTGCTTCTGGTTTCCTTTGCTGTGCCAAAGCTGATGAATTCAGTTTGCTCCCGTTTGTGTTTGTATTTTTGCTGAGTTTTCTGTTGCTTGGGGAGACTACCCTAGGAGAAAATGGGTGAGGTGTACGTGGGATACTGTTTGGCCTACGTTTCCTACCGAGAGGTGTGTGGTGTCTTGTGTTACGTTTAAGTGTCTAAGCCATTTTGAATTTATTTCTGCGTATGCTGGCGCTGTACGCCCAGGGGCCGGGATTGGGGTAGGGGGCGGGGCGGCTTCAGAGAGGGCAGCAGCGAAGGACGGGAGCTGCCCAGGCAAGCCTGTGGATTTCCTCCCGAGTCCCCCTCAGCCAGCTCTCTGGGCGCCTTCTTCTGCCTCAGGGTGGCATCTGACATCTCTCCAGGTCAGTGGAGTCCCGGGAGGCTTCCTCCAATACACAGAGAGACAGACATATAAATAGGCAGACACGCTAGTCTCTTTCTTTGTTATTAACAGATAGATACACTAACCTCGTCCTCCTCCTCCATTAGATAGGTACACAGATACATACATACAAAGACAGACAGGCACACACCAACACACACACACACACACACACACACACACACAGAAGCCCCCTCCTACTCCTCAGTTAGGTAGGTAGATGGACACACCAATCTCCTCCTCCATGAAATAGATTGTCAGAGAGATACACACACACAGCAGCCTCCTCTTCCTCCTCAATCAGGTAGGTAAGTAGATAGACACACTAGCCTCCTCCTCTAGTAGATAAAGAAACACACAGACAGACTGAGAGACAGACACACTCACCTCCTCCAATACAAAGACAGTTAGACGAACACAGTAGCCTCCTCCTACTTCATTAGGTGCGTATGCAGACAGACAGACGGAAAGTCACGCTAGCTTCCTCCACCTCCTCCTCCATTAGATAGACATACAGAAATGGACAGACCCACACACACACTTACACACACACACACACACACACACACACACACACTACACTCCTTCTCCTCCTCAATTAGGTAGATAGACAAACACACTTGCCTCCTCTGCCTCCTCCATTGCTTAGATAGATTGTCAGAGAGATAGATAGGCCGAGAGGTAGACATACTAGCCTCCTCTTCCTCCATTCCATAGACACACAGAGACACACAGACATAGACTAGCCTCTCCCCTCCTCCAACAGATAGATAGACAGCCAGGCAGGCAGGCAGGCAGGCAGGCAGGCAGGCAGACGGACAGACACACTCACTACAGGTGGAGTGCAGTCAGGGGACAGTGATGGGGACAGGGTCCGGGGACTGGGGTGCCCCTGGTGAGCCAGAGGATTTTCTCCCATGTCCCCAACGGCCTAGCCTGGGGGCGACCGCCGCTCTCCCACGTTCCTCAGACTGAAGCCATTTAATCAGCCTGCTCTTGGGAGCGGGCGTGGTGCGGTCAGTGAAAGAGGTCAGTGGTGGAAGGGCCGGAGGCACTGCGGCTAAGGGGGCTGCCCTGGCGAGTTGGTAAGTTTCCTCCCATCTCCCCCTCTCCTTGGCCTGGGGACAGCCTCTGCCACCCCAGGTTTGCGGGATTGAAGTCTCCTTGTCAGCCAGGTCATGGGAGGCTGGGGCGGTTCGGTCAGGGTCTGCAGAGAGGAGGCGGGGCTGCCCTAGAAGCCCGAGGATTTGCTCCCATGATCCCTTGGCCTGGCCTGGGGTCGGACTCTGATAACCCAGGTTCCCTGGCTGCACGCCTAGGTGTTGGATGCCTCCCAGGAGGCAGGCGCGGTGCGCTGAGGGGATGGTGGCCCGGGGCGGGGAAGGGGAGGCTGCAGAGAGGTCGGCAGCGGTGGCGAGGGCTGCCCAGGTAAGCCTGTGGATTTCCTCTCGTGACCCCTCAGCTTGCTCAGGGGCCGCCCTGTGCTACGCCAGGTTCACTGGGTGCACATGTCCGTGTTGTCCGGCTCCCGGGATGCTGGCGCGGTGTGCTCAGGGGGCAGTGGTGGTGGCGGGGTCTGGGGCGGCTGCAGAGAGGGCGGGCGGCAGCGTGGGGCGGGGGCTGCCAAGGCAATCCTGTGCATTTCCTCGCGTGTCCCCCTCAGCCTGCTCTGGGGGCGGTCTCTGCTGCCCCAGGGTCCCTGGAGGCTTGTCCTCAGGTGATCCTGCTCCTGAGAGGTGGGCGTGGTGCAGTCAATGTGCAGGGGCGGGGGCCGCGACAGGGACAGAGACAGAGACAGCGACAGCGACGGCGACAGAGACAGCGGGCAATGGGAGCAAGTACCTGGCTAGTAGTATGGGTCAGCCCCAATCCTGCCATCTCCAGCTCTGCTGCTGCCACTGCCGCCGCCCCGTCCCCCTGGCCATAGCCGGCCTGCCTCCCAGGGGCAGGCTGACAGGGGGAAACTCCTTCCAGGAAGCTCTGGCAGCAGAGGCCAGGCGGCGGGGGACTTGGGAGCAAGTGGACTTGCTCTCCCAGGACAGCCGCCCTGTCCCGCCTCCGCCGCCGACGCCGCCACCCCCACTACCACTACCACTGCCACTGCCACTGCTGCCCGCTGTCCATCCCGGGGGCCGAGGGCCGGGCTAAGGCTGCACCCTCCCTCCCCGCAGCAGCATCAATCAGCCAAGGCCCACTGGCGAGCGGTGTGCAGCTCGGGACCACCTATCCCATGGGCTCTGAGGAGGCACTGGGCTTCGGGGTGGGATGGGGGCGTGGGGGTGGGGCAGGGAATTGGAATGGCCTCAAGCCCCGCCCACCCGGCCGCCAGGGCCGCGCCCCTGGGAGCCAGGACTGCGTGCCTGCCGTGGGCCCGGGGCATCCCTGTCTAGCGGCTGTCGCGGTGGTGATCGGAGCCCGGAGCGCCCGGCTCTCGCGAGGAGAGGGCTGAGGGGGTCATCTGGGTTCGGGGTGCACTCCGGGTGTGCGGCGATCTGGCGATGAGGGCGGACAGGGTGAGGGGGAGGGGTTGCTGGGAGCGGAAGTGACCCGGCTGAAGGGTGTGGGCTCATTCCTCGGTGAAGGGTTAGGGGAGTATCTCCGGACGGTGGGGGGACCTGGGGTGAGGCCCGAGGGGTGATCGCGGTTTACAGGGGCTGTAGCTTAGGACCTAGTGGGGCGCAGACCTGGGGCGGGATTTGGGTGTGAGGAGAAGCAGCTTTGTCTCGGGGGTGCAGTGGATCGGGGACCGGGCGTGGCAGGGGGTGGGGAGGCATTGACTGGGTGGGGGGACGGCGAGCAGTGGTAGTGGGGCTGGTGGGGTGAGGCCTGGCCCTGGGCCCGTGGTGGTCCTACTTGGGGGTCGGGACCCTGGAGGAGGGCGTGGGGGGCCGCGTTGGTGTTGGGGACCCGGCCAGCCCTGGCCGCGGGCTGGGCTCGCCCCACCGCCCCACCGCCCCACCGCCCGGCCCCACTCGCAGCATCCCTACTGCTGGAGTGGCAGCCAAGCCTCCATGCTGCTGTCAGGCAGGCGGGAGGGGGAGGGGCGCTGAAAGCTGCGCGTGCGCGCGCGCGCACGGGCGCCGGGACGCCGGGGCGCTGGGGCGCGCGCAGAACGTGAGGAAGCTGGGCGGGAGCTGGGTGCTCCTGGACCAGCTCCCGGAGGAGGAAGGCTGCCTGGGGTCTCGGCCTCCCGCCGCTTGCTGTCGCCTCTGCTGCCGTCGCGAGCCAGGTAAGGGGGCGCTGGTGGGGGCGCGCAGGTCGGGGAGTCGGCGGGTGAGGCCTGGGCTTTGTAGTTGGGGAGGCGCCCGGGGGTGGGGGGAGGGGTGCGTCGGTGGGGTCCAGGCCGCGCGTCCAGGTTGGGACCGTGAGGCGGGTCCCGGGGCCCCCCGGATGGTTGGGGTGCCTTCGTCCCCCTCCTTAGTACTGGCTGAACCGCGCGGCTTTCTTGGCCTCCGCTCACAGGCGGCTTTGGCAAAGTGGGAGCAGCCCCGGGAGATGGGAGGGCGCTGGACGGCCCCGGGCCAGCCGAGACTGGCCCTCAGGCCTTGCGAGGCCTTCCCGCGCGGGCGGCCCTGCCCCGGGAGTGGAGGCCGCCCCGGACCCTGTGGGGCACAGGCGAGCTGGGGCAGAAGCAGAGGCGAGGCCGGGCCTTTGGGAGCTTGTTAGCCTCCCCCCGAGATCCAAAGCTTCTGACCAGTGTATTTTCCGTCTTTTGAGGACCCTCCCTCCTGTTTTGCACAGTGGCTGCAGCAAACGACATTCCCACCGACAGTGTAGGAGGGATCCCTTTTCTCCACAGCCTCTGTAGCCTTGGTCCTGTGTGGGCTTTGGAATGATGGCCACTCTAACTGGGGTGAGATGCCACCTCATTGTAGTTTTGCCTTGTATTCCTCGGATAATGAGCAACCTTGAGCCTGTTTTGTCATGTGCCTCTCATTGGTCGCTGGTGGGTCTTCGCTGGAGAATTGCTTCCTGAGGTGGTCTTCTGCCCATTTTTGGATTGGGTCGTCTTCTGTCCGTTGAGTCGGATGAGCTGTTTGGATATGGTGGAAATGAACCCCTAGTCAGTCTCATGTTTGGCAAAGATTGTCTCCTATTTCGTAGGCCGTGGTTTAGTTCTGCTTCTGGTTTCCTTTGCTGTGCCAAAGCTGATGAATTCAGTTTGCTCCCGTTTGTGTTTGTATTTTTGCTGAGTTTTCTGTTGCTTGGGGAGACTACCCTAGGAGAAAATGGGTGAGGTGTACGTGGGATACTGTTTGGCCTACGTTTCCTACCGAGAGGTGTGTGGTGTCTTGTGTTACGTTTAAGTGTCTAAGCCATTTTGAATTTATTTCTGCGTATGCTGGCGCTGTACGCCCAGGGGCCGGGATTGGGGTAGGGGGCGGGGCGGCTTCAGAGAGGGCAGCAGCGAAGGACGGGAGCTGCCCAGGCAAGCCTGTGGATTTCCTCCCGAGTCCCCCTCAGCCAGCTCTCTGGGCGCCTTCTTCTGCCTCAGGGTGGCATCTGACATCTCTCCAGGTCAGTGGAGTCCCGGGAGGCTTCCTCCAATACACAGAGAGACAGACATATAAATAGGCAGACACGCTAGTCTCTTTCTTTGTTATTAACAGATAGATACACTAACCTCGTCCTCCTCCTCCATTAGATAGGTACACAGATACATACATACAAAGACAGACAGGCACACACCAACACACACACACACACACACACACACACACACACACACAGAAGCCCCCTCCTACTCCTCAGTTAGGTAGGTAGATGGACACACCAATCTCCTCCTCCATGAAATAGATTGTCAGAGAGATACACACACACAGCAGCCTCCTCTTCCTCCTCAATCAGGTAGGTAAGTAGATAGACACACTAGCCTCCTCCTCTAGTAGATAAAGAAACACACAGACAGACTGAGAGACAGAAACACTCACCTCCTCCAATACAAAGACAGTTAGACGAACACAGTAGCCTCCTCCTACTTCATTAGGTGCGTATGCAGACAGACAGACGGAAAGTCACGCTAGCTTCCTCCACCTCCTCCTCCATTAGATAGACATACAGAAATGGACAGACCCACACACACACTTACACACACACACACACACACACACACACACACACTACACTCCTTCTCCTCCTCAATTAGGTAGATAGACAAACACACTTGCCTCCTCTGCCTCCTCCATTGCTTAGATAGATTGTCAGAGAAATAGATAGGCCGAGAGGTAGACATACTAGCCTCCTCTTCCTCCATTCCATAGACACACAGAGACACACAGACATAGACTAGCCTCTCCCCTCCTCCAACAGATAGATAGACAGCCAGGCAGACAGGCAGGCAGGCAGGCAGGCAGGCAGGCAGACGGACAGACACACTCACTACAGGTGGAGTGCAGTCAGGGGACAGTGATGGGGACAGGGTCCGGGGACTGGGGTGCCCCTGGTGAGCCAGAGGATTTTCTCCCATGTCCCCAACGGCCTAGCCTGGGGGCGACCGCCGCTCTCCCACGTTCCTCAGACTGAAGCCATTTAATCAGCCTGCTCTTGGGAGCGGGCGTGGTGCGGTCAGTGAAAGAGGTCAGTGGTGGAGGGGCCGGTGGCACTGCGGCTAAGGGGGCTGCCCTGGCGAGTTGGTAAGTTTCCTCCCATCTCCCCCTCTCCTTGGCCTGGGGACAGCCTCTGCCACCCCAGGTTTGCGGGATTGAAGTCTCCTTGTCAGCCAGGTCATGGGAGGCTGGGGCGGTTCGGTCAGGGTCTGCAGAGAGGAGGCGGGGCTGCCCTAGAAGCCCGAGGATTTGCTCCCATGATCCCTTGGCCTGGCCTGGGGTCGGACTCTGATAACCCAGGTTCCCTGGCTGCACGCCTAGGTGTTGGATGCCTCCCAGGAGGCAGGCGCGGTGCGCTGAGGGGATGGTGGCCCGGGGCGGGGAAGGGGAGGCTGCAGAGAGGTCGGCAGCGGTGGCGAGGGCTGCCCAGGTAAGCCTGTGGATTTCCTCTCGTGACCCCTCAGCTTGCTCAGGGGCCGCCCTGTGCTACGCCAGGTTCACTGGGTGCACATGTCCGTGTTGTCCGGCTCCCGGGATGCTGGCGCGGTGTGCTCAGGGGGCAGTGGTGGTGGCGGGGTCTGGGGCGGCTGCAGAGAGGGCGGGCGGCAGCGTGGGGCGGGGGCTGCCAAGGCAATCCTGTGCATTTCCTCGCGTGTCCCCCTCAGCCTGCTCTGGGGGCGGTCTCTGCTGCCCCAGGGTCCCTGGAGGCTTGTCCTCAGGTGATCCTGCTCCTGAGAGGTGGGCGTGGTGCAGTCAATGTGCAGGGGCGGGGGCCGCGACAGGGACAGAGACAGAGACAGCGACAGCGACGGCGACAGAGACAGCGGGCAATGGGAGCAAGTACCTGGCTAGTAGTATGGGTCAGCCCCAATCCTGCCATCTCCAGCTCTGCTGCTGCCACTGCCGCCGCCCCGTCCCCCTGGCCATAGCCGGCCTGCCTCCCAGGGGCAGGCTGACAGGGGGAAACTCCTTCCAGGAAGCTCTGGCAGCAGAGGCCAGGCGGCGGGGGACTTGGGAGCAAGTGGACTTGCTCTCCCAGGACAGCCGCCCTGTCCCGCCTCCGCCGCCGACGCCGCCACCCCCACTACCACTACCACTGCCACTGCCACTGCTGCCCGCTGTCCATCCCGGGGGCCGAGGGCCGGGCTAAGGCTGCACCCTCCCTCCCCGCAGCAGCATCAATCAGCCAAGGCCCACTGGCGAGCGGTGTGCAGCTCGGGACCACCTATCCCATGGGCTCTGAGGAGGCACTGGGCTTCGGGGTGGGATGGGGGCGTGGGGGTGGGGCAGGGAATTGGAATGGCCTCAAGCCCCGCCCACCCGGCCGCCAGGGCCGCGCCCCTGGGAGCCAGGACTGCGTGCCTGCCGTGGGCCCGGGGCATCCCTGTCTAGCGGCTGTCGCGGTGGTGATCGGAGCCCGGAGCGCCCGGCTCTCGCGAGGAGAGGGCTGAGGGGGTCATCTGGGTTCGGGGTGCACTCCGGGTGTGCGGCGATCTGGCGATGAGGGCGGACAGGGTGAGGGGGAGGGGTTGCTGGGAGCGGAAGTGACCCGGCTGAAGGGTGTGGGCTCATTCCTCGGTGAAGGGTTAGGGGAGTATCTCCGGACGGTGGGGGGACCTGGGGTGAGGCCCGAGGGGTGATCGCGGTTTACAGGGGCTGTAGCTTAGGACCTAGTGGGGCGCAGACCTGGGGCGGGATTTGGGTGTGAGGAGAAGCAGCTTTGTCTCGGGGGTGCAGTGGATCGGGGACCGGGCGTGGCAGGGGGTGGGGAGGCATTGACTGGGTGGGGGGACGGCGAGCAGTGGTAGTGGGGCTGGTGGGGTGAGGCCTGGCCCTGGGCCCGTGGTGGTCCTACTTGGGGGTCGGGACCCTGGAGGAGGGCGTGGGGGGCCGCGTTGGTGTTGGGGACCCGGCCAGCCCTGGCCGCGGGCTGGGCTCGCCCCACCGCCCCACCGCCCCACCGCCCGGCCCCACTCGCAGCATCCCTACTGCTGGAGTGGCAGCCAAGCCTCCATGCTGCTGTCAGGCAGGCGGGAGGGGGAGGGGCGCTGAAAGCTGCGCGTGCGCGCGCGCGCACGGGCGCCGGGACGCCGGGGCGCTGGGGCGCGCGCAGAACGTGAGGAAGCTGGGCGGGAGCTGGGTGCTCCTGGACCAGCTCCCGGAGGAGGAAGGCTGCCTGGGGTCTCGGCCTCCCGCCGCTTGCTGTCGCCTCTGCTGCCGTCGCGAGCCAGGTAAGGGGGCGCTGGTGGGGGCGCGCAGGTCGGGGAGTCGGCGGGTGAGGCCTGGGCTTTGTAGTTGGGGAGGCGCCCGGGGGTGGGGGGAGGGGTGCGTCGGTGGGGTCCAGGCCGCGCGTCCAGGTTGGGACCGTGAGGCGGGTCCCGGGGCCCCCCGGATGGTTGGGGTGCCTTCGTCCCCCTCCTTAGTACTGGCTGAACCGCGCGGCTTTCTTGGCCTCCGCTCACAGGCGGCTTTGGCAAAGTGGGAGCAGCCCCGGGAGATGGGAGGGCGCTGGACGGCCCCGGGCCAGCCGAGACTGGCCCTCAGGCCTTGCGAGGCCTTCCCGCGCGGGCGGCCCTGCCCCGGGAGTGGAGGCCGCCCCGGACCCTGTGGGGCACAGGCGAGCTGGGGCAGAAGCAGAGGCGAGGCCGGGCCTTTGGGAGCTTGTTAGCCTCCCCCCGAGATCCAAAGCTTCTGACCAGTGTATTTTCCGTCTTTTGAGGACCCTCCCTCCTGTTTTGCACAGTGGCTGCAGCAAACGACATTCCCACCGACAGTGTAGGAGGGATCCCTTTTCTCCACAGCCTCTGTAGCCTTGGTCCTGTGTGGGCTTTGGAATGATGGCCACTCTAACTGGGGTGAGATGCCACCTCATTGTAGTTTTGCCTTGTATTCCTCGGATAATGAGCAACCTTGAGCCTGTTTTGTCATGTGCCTCTCATTGGTCGCTGGTGGGTCTTCGCTGGAGAATTGCTTCCTGAGGTGGTCTTCTGCCCATTTTTGGATTGGGTCGTCTTCTGTCCGTTGAGTCGGATGAGCTGTTTGGATATGGTGGAAATGAACCCCTAGTCAGTCTCATGTTTGGCAAAGATTGTCTCCTATTTCGTAGGCCGTGGTTTAGTTCTGCTTCTGGTTTCCTTTGCTGTGCCAAAGCTGATGAATTCAGTTTGCTCCCGTTTGTGTTTGTATTTTTGCTGAGTTTTCTGTTGCTTGGGGAGACTACCCTAGGAGAAAATGGGTGAGGTGTACGTGGGATACTGTTTGGCCTACGTTTCCTACCGAGAGGTGTGTGGTGTCTTGTGTTACGTTTAAGTGTCTAAGCCATTTTGAATTTATTTCTGCGTATGCTGGCGCTGTACGCCCAGGGGCCGGGATTGGGGTAGGGGGCGGGGCGGCTTCAGAGAGGGCAGCAGCGAAGGACGGGAGCTGCCCAGGCAAGCCTGTGGATTTCCTCCCGAGTCCCCCTCAGCCAGCTCTCTGGGCGCCTTCTTCTGCCTCAGGGTGGCATCTGACATCTCTCCAGGTCAGTGGAGTCCCGGGAGGCTTCCTCCAATACACAGAGAGACAGACATATAAATAGGCAGACACGCTAGTCTCTTTCTTTGTTATTAACAGATAGATACACTAACCTCGTCCTCCTCCTCCATTAGATAGGTACACAGATACATACATACAAAGACAGACAGGCACACACCAACACACACACACACACACACACACACACACACACAGAAGCCCCCTCCTACTCCTCAGTTAGGTAGGTAGATGGACACACCAATCTCCTCCTCCATGAAATAGATTGTCAGAGAGATACACACACACAGCAGCCTCCTCTTCCTCCTCAATCAGGTAGGTAAGTAGATAGACACACTAGCCTCCTCCTCTAGTAGATAAAGAAACACACAGACAGACTGAGAGACAGACACACTCACCTCCTCCAATACAAAGACAGTTAGACGAACACAGTAGCCTCCTCCTACTTCATTAGGTGCGTATGCAGACAGACAGACGGAAAGTCACGCTAGCTTCCTCCACCTCCTCCTCCATTAGATAGACATACAGAAATGGACAGACCCACACACACACTTACACACACACACACACACACACACACACACACACTACACTCCTTCTCCTCCTCAATTAGGTAGATAGACAAACACACTTGCCTCCTCTGCCTCCTCCATTGCTTAGATAGATTGTCAGAGAGATAGATAGGCCGAGAGGTAGACATACTAGCCTCCTCTTCCTCCATTCCATAGACACACAGAGACACACAGACATAGACTAGCCTCTCCCCTCCTCCAACAGATAGATAGACAGCCAGGCAGGCAGGCAGGCAGGCAGGCAGGCAGGCAGACGGACAGACACACTCACTACAGGTGGAGTGCAGTCAGGGGACAGTGATGGGGACAGGGTCCGGGGACTGGGGTGCCCCTGGTGAGCCAGAGGATTTTCTCCCATGTCCCCAACGGCCTAGCCTGGGGGCGACCGCCGCTCTCCCACGTTCCTCAGACTGAAGCCATTTAATCAGCCTGCTCTTGGGAGCGGGCGTGGTGCGGTCAGTGAAAGAGGTCAGTGGTGGAGGGGCCGGAGGCACTGCGGCTAAGGGGGCTGCCCTGGCGAGTTGGTAAGTTTCCTCCCATCTCCCCCTCTCCTTGGCCTGGGGACAGCCTCTGCCACCCCAGGTTTGCGGGATTGAAGTCTCCTTGTCAGCCAGGTCATGGGAGGCTGGGGCGGTTCGGTCAGGGTCTGCAGAGAGGAGGCGGGGCTGCCCTAGAAGCCCGAGGATTTGCTCCCATGATCCCTTGGCCTGGCCTGGGGTCGGACTCTGATAACCCAGGTTCCCTGGCTGCACGCCTAGGTGTTGGATGCCTCCCAGGAGGCAGGCGCGGTGCGCTGAGGGGATGGTGGCCCGGGGCGGGGAAGGGGAGGCTGCAGAGAGGTCGGCAGCGGTGGCGAGGGCTGCCCAGGTAAGCCTGTGGATTTCCTCTCGTGACCCCTCAGCTTGCTCAGGGGCCGCCCTGTGCTACGCCAGGTTCACTGGGTGCACATGTCCGTGTTGTCCGGCTCCCGGGATGCTGGCGCGGTGTGCTCAGGGGGCAGTGGTGGTGGCGGGGTCTGGGGCGGCTGCAGAGAGGGCGGGCGGCAGCGTGGGGCGGGGGCTGCCAAGGCAATCCTGTGCATTTCCTCGCGTGTCCCCCTCAGCCTGCTCTGGGGGCGGTCTCTGCTGCCCCAGGGTCCCTGGAGGCTTGTCCTCAGGTGATCCTGCTCCTGAGAGGTGGGCGTGGTGCAGTCAATGTGCAGGGGCGGGGGCCGCGACAGGGACAGAGACAGAGACAGCGACAGCGACGGCGACAGAGACAGCGGGCAATGGGAGCAAGTACCTGGCTAGTAGTATGGGTCAGCCCCAATCCTGCCATCTCCAGCTCTGCTGCTGCCACTGCCGCCGCCCCGTCCCCCTGGCCATAGCCGGCCTGCCTCCCAGGGGCAGGCTGACAGGGGGAAACTCCTTCCAGGAAGCTCTGGCAGCAGAGGCCAGGCGGCGGGGGACTTGGGAGCAAGTGGACTTGCTCTCCCAGGACAGCCGCCCTGTCCCGCCTCCGCCGCCGACGCCGCCACCCCCACTACCACTACCACTGCCACTGCCACTGCTGCCCGCTGTCCATCCCGGGGGCCGAGGGCCGGGCTAAGGCTGCACCCTCCCTCCCCGCAGCAGCATCAATCAGCCAAGGCCCACTGGCGAGCGGTGTGCAGCTCGGGACCACCTATCCCATGGGCTCTGAGGAGGCACTGGGCTTCGGGGTGGGATGGGGGCGTGGGGGTGGGGCAGGGAATTGGAATGGCCTCAAGCCCCGCCCACCCGGCCGCCAGGGCCGCGCCCCTGGGAGCCAGGACTGCGTGCCTGCCGTGGGCCCGGGGCATCCCTGTCTAGCGGCTGTCGCGGTGGTGATCGGAGCCCGGAGCGCCCGGCTCTCGCGAGGAGAGGGCTGAGGGGGTCATCTGGGTTCGGGGTGCACTCCGGGTGTGCGGCGATCTGGCGATGAGGGCGGACAGGGTGAGGGGGAGGGGTTGCTGGGAGCGGAAGTGACCCGGCTGAAGGGTGTGGGCTCATTCCTCGGTGAAGGGTTAGGGGAGTATCTCCGGACGGTGGGGGGACCTGGGGTGAGGCCCGAGGGGTGATCGCGGTTTACAGGGGCTGTAGCTTAGGACCTAGTGGGGCGCAGACCTGGGGCGGGATTTGGGTGTGAGGAGAAGCAGCTTTGTCTCGGGGGTGCAGTGGATCGGGGACCGGGCGTGGCAGGGGGTGGGGAGGCATTGACTGGGTGGGGGGACGGCGAGCAGTGGTAGTGGGGCTGGTGGGGTGAGGCCTGGCCCTGGGCCCGTGGTGGTCCTACTTGGGGGTCGGGACCCTGGAGGAGGGCGTGGGGGGGCCGCGTTGGTGTTGGGGACCCGGCCAGCCCTGGCCGCGGGCTGGGCTCGCCCCACCGCCCCACCGCCCCACCGCCCGGCCCCACTCGCAGCATCCCTACTGCTGGAGTGGCAGCCAAGCCTCCATGCTGCTGTCAGGCAGGCGGGAGGGGGAGGGGCGCTGAAAGCTGCGCGTGCGCGCGCGCGCACGGGCGCCGGGACGCCGGGGCGCTGGGGCGCGCGCAGAACGTGAGGAAGCTGGGCGGGAGCTGGGTGCTCCTGGACCAGCTCCCGGAGGAGGAAGGCTGCCTGGGGTCTCGGCCTCCCGCCGCTTGCTGTCGCCTCTGCTGCCGTCGCGAGCCAGGTAAGGGGGCGCTGGTGGGGGCGCGCAGGTCGGGGAGTCGGCGGGTGAGGCCTGGGCTTTGTAGTTGGGGAGGCGCCCGGGGGTGGGGGGAGGGGTGCGTCGGTGGGGTCCAGGCCGCGCGTCCAGGTTGGGACCGTGAGGCGGGTCCCGGGGCCCCCCGGATGGTTGGGGTGCCTTCGTCCCCCTCCTTAGTACTGGCTGAACCGCGCGGCTTTCTTGGCCTCCGCTCACAGGCGGCTTTGGCAAAGTGGGAGCAGCCCCGGGAGATGGGAGGGCGCTGGACGGCCCCGGGCCAGCCGAGACTGGCCCTCAGGCCTTGCGAGGCCTTCCCGCGCGGGCGGCCCTGCCCCGGGAGTGGAGGCCGCCCCGGACCCTGTGGGGCACAGGCGAGCTGGGGCAGAAGCAGAGGCGAGGCCGGGCCTTTGGGAGCTTGTTAGCCTCCCCCCGAGATCCAAAGCTTCTGACCAGTGTATTTTCCGTCTTTTGAGGACCCTCCCTCCTGTTTTGCACAGTGGCTGCAGCAAACGACATTCCCACCGACAGTGTAGGAGGGATCCCTTTTCTCCACAGCCTCTGTAGCCTTGGTCCTGTGTGGGCTTTGGAATGATGGCCACTCTAACTGGGGTGAGATGCCACCTCATTGTAGTTTTGCCTTGTATTCCTCGGATAATGAGCAACCTTGAGCCTGTTTTGTCATGTGCCTCTCATTGGTCGCTGGTGGGTCTTCGCTGGAGAATTGCTTCCTGAGGTGGTCTTCTGCCCATTTTTGGATTGGGTCGTCTTCTGTCCGTTGAGTCGGATGAGCTGTTTGGATATGGTGGAAATGAACCCCTAGTCAGTCTCATGTTTGGCAAAGATTGTCTCCTATTTCGTAGGCCGTGGTTTAGTTCTGCTTCTGGTTTCCTTTGCTGTGCCAAAGCTGATGAATTCAGTTTGCTCCCGTTTGTGTTTGTATTTTTGCTGAGTTTTCTGTTGCTTGGGGAGACTACCCTAGGAGAAAATGGGTGAGGTGTACGTGGAATACTGTTTGGCCTACGTTTCCTACCGAGAGGTGTGTGTGGTGTCTTGTGTTACGTTTAAGTGTCTAAGCCATTTTGAATTTATTTCTGCGTATGCTGGCGCTGTACGCCCAGGGGCCGGGATTGGGGTAGGGGGCGGGGGCGGCTTCAGAGAGGGGCAGCAGCGAAGGACGGGAGCTGCCCAGGCAAGCCTGTGGATTTCCTCCCGAGTCCCCCTCAGCCAGCTCTCTGGGCGCCTTCTTCTGCCTCAGGGTGGCATCTGACATCTCTCCAGGTCAGTGGAGTCCCGGGAGGCTTC